>NC_058131.1:219188825-219228904 GCF_016433145.1 Gracilinanus agilis
TATGGGAGACTCCAATCAAACTTGAGTTTGAAAAAAAGGATCAAAGAACATTCCCTAGGTCAAAACTCTTCCCCAAAGCACCCTTGACTGCCAAGTTCAGTGGCAAAAGAAGAGCACACCCTCTCTCATGGGAGTAGATGAGATCCACAATAACAGCTCACATGAACACAACACTTAAATGTCTTAACCACCAGGTGGCACTGATAGCCACTCACTAAGAAGTCCCACCTGACCCTGGTGAGGGTAGATAGAAGCTGTGATTCAGTGTTGTATTTGCTCTGTATGGTTACCAGAGAGACAGTGACCTTCAGTCTCTCACTTCACCTTTTGTGGATCTATGATTCTTATTAAGAGGTATGTGGACTTGTGAATAATCCCCCAAACCAAGTGACTAACCCTGTCTCTTTTTGAATTTGTCTACAATAGAGCCACCACATTTGCACATTGGATTCAACTATGAAAGACATAGAAAGATGTAAAGAGAAAGAAAGGAGAAAAGGAGAAAGAAGAGGAGACAGAGACAGACAGAGAGAGAGAGAAAGAGAGAGAGAGAGAGAGAGAGAGAGAGAGAGAGAGAGAGAGAGAGAGAGAGAGAGAGAGAGAGAGAGAGAATCTAAATGTTGTAGAAGATTATATCTGCTATCCTATTCAGTGACCATGTGCCCTGGGGTGAATGTAAGATAGGAGCTGTGAATCTTACTTTGCAGATCTGAAAGCTCTGAAATTCCTCCTCTTATTCTCATCCATCTGAGGGCTGAGGATAAGGAAGGGTGGTGGTGCTGGAGAGAGGCCTTAGTGGAATATTAGGCAGAGGAATGATGGAAACTTCTTCAGCAGCAGCTCATTCCTAGTCCTACTTCATGCCCTGGACCAACTGTTTTTACCTTTCATTGCATGTGCACTATATCTGGCACATAGTAGGCACTCAATAAATGCATGCTGATTGGACTTAGTCTTTAGAGCCAAACCTTGTACTGAAATGATGATTCTTGCTTGCCAACTTCCCTTACATTTGTTTTTTCAACATGGCCCTGACTGTTCTGCAATGGGATCTGATGCAGAGAGGAGACAATTTTTACTCTACTCAATTTAGACCTGAACTCCCAAGTAAGATGTGTCTCTACTATATTTTACTGAGCTTTAGTCATAAAATTTTAGTACCATGATCCCTCACCTATTATGGGAATTATGTTCCAGAGACCTCTGTGATAGGTGGAAATCTGTGAAGTAGTGGTGTTATATTTATTTTATTATATATATGTGTACATATATACATATATATGTACACATATATATATATATTTAAGGCTTTATAAACCCTTCCCACTCTCCTATAAACCTTTTTTACACTCTTATTAACCTATAGTCACTGAGTCAATCGGTGCTCAAGATACAGAACACAGCGCTGTGGTTGGTTGCCTTTCATTCTATCAGCCAATTGTATGCCACAATACCTGTAAGTTCACATTCTCCCAGATATAGGATACATTTATCCCAGTAATTCTGGGCAATGAACCCCTCCTTTGAGCAGGCAAATATAACAACAGTTCCTGTAGAATGTTAACTCTGACTTCCTGTAGGGATAGCTATCAGTACAAGCACTGAAGCTCTGGAGTTGGGGTCTGGGCCAGGGAATTAGTATTCATTGAAAACTGGTGTTTTTTGAGAATGGTACTTTCCCAATCTTAATGTTGCTACCTGCTTGCTGGCAGGGACTTCCAATTGCTTCTGGCCCTACCAATCCCATTTTGAAGAAAAAGGAATAGATTCAGAAGCAACTAATCCTGGCAGAGAGTTCCACCATCACAACACATTTCCTGTGTCCCCGTTTTGGATCCTTAGTGCAGTCGCTTTCCTATAGGATTGTATCAGTTCTTTGCATTCTTCAAGGTAGTTAGCCAGGCAGTGGATAAACCACTGGGTCTAGAGTCAGGAAGATGGGAGTTCAAATCCAACCTCAAGCACTTGCTATATATATGACCCTAAGCAAGTCATTTAATTTCTGTTTGCCTTTGTTTCTTCAGCTTTAAAATGGGAATAATAATAGGATCTCAACAACAGACAGTAAATACTATAAGAATGCAGAGATGAGATAAGGAGATCAATGTGTGCTAGAAAAGGTAAGAGAGGCCTGCTGGAGGAGATCTAACTTTCATGATTATATAGAGAGCTGGTGAAACCTGGTTTGACTGGTTTGGCCTCAACCCCCCCCCCCCTTTTTCCCCCCATGCATGTATACCAAGGCTTAACTGAGTAGAAGATGGAGCATTCCCCTCCAACCCCAGGCAGTTTTTAAGCTGTGCCATAGTTAGAGCTATTTCCTAGGCCCCTGTTCTTCATTCCTCATACCTTATTAGGCAATTTTAGAATATTTCCATTTCATTGGTGCACCTAATTCTACTGCTTTGCCTCATGGGTGACAGAGCAGTTTTCTAAAAAAATCTGTATAAGCCTGAGCCTTGAAATGCTTCCTCTTGCTTGGCTGAGCCACCCACTATTGACACTGTCCCATCTTATGCTGTTCCTCATTGGCATTTTCTACTGTCCCTGGGTGGCAGTGTCATTCTTTGGAAATAGCTGCCTTTCTTTTTGCCTGCATAAAGAATTTTCAGAGGTGATGGAAGGACCTTTTGGGGAGAGAAAGAAACTAAGTGTGAGCATGAGAGTAGGAGTAAGCCTCAAGCAATGGTATATTGAGAGGACGAGAGGATGGTGAGCTCAGCCTGGTTTGGGGGTTATACTGGGAACCATTTGGAGATAAAGTTAGATTGGTGGGTTGGGGCTGAGAACTTTGAATGCCAATCAGAATAGGGTCCTCTGTACCAGGCACCATGACCATATAAAGAAGTAAAAGAAATGGTCCCTACTCTCAAGGAACTTAAAATCTAGTTGGAAAAGACAAAATATACATACATATAAAGTTAGGTAATATAAGGCACTAAAATGTACCGTTAGTGGGAACATGTGGTACAGATATTAAGTTTGATATTTTACCATAGGGAGACCTCAATATGTTCTGAGATTTGGGGGAAAGATTTTCTATAGGAGTAGGTAGAAGAAACATAAAACTAGACTTGAAAGATGGATAGGATTTAGAAAGGTGGAGAAGGAAGGAAGGTAAGTATTCTGGCTGGAGAACTTGGCATGAACCAAGATGCAGAGACTGGAAAACTCCAGATTCATTTAGGAAACTGTGAGGTGACTGACCTGACTAGACTGTAATATTCATGAAATAGTATGAGACGAGCCTGAAAAAGGTGGGTTTGGGTCAGACTGTAAAAGACTGAATGCAAAGTGAAAGAGTTTGGACTTTATCCTGTAGGCAGTGGGAAAACATTGAGCATTTCTGAAGAGAGGAAGTGATGCTATAAAAGTGATGTTTTGGAAATTGTCAAGGGAGTGGGTAGCAATGAATATATTTCTTTTAGAGTCAGATTCTCTCCTATGGCCTTATACTTTGTCTCAAGCTGGCATCTCCTTTGGTGAAAATTCAACTGAAACCTCTACTTCCATTACCTTGTTCTGCTATTGCTATCACTATGGCCACCATCAACAGTCTATCAATCAAAAGATATTTATTAAGGACTTACTACACGCCCGAGGCTAGGTATATAAAGACAAAAATGAGAGTCTCTCACCTCGAAGAGATTGTTCCATTTGGGGAAGTGGCTTATACTCTTAAAAAAAAACAACTTACCTTCTGTCTTAGTATCAATTCTGACTGAAGAAGGGCAGGAGCTAGGCAATTGCTCAGGGTCACAGGGCTAGGAAACATCTGAGACCAGATTTGAATCCAGGTCTTCTGAATTTCAGGCCTGGTACTACCCATTTTGCTACCCAGATGACTCATATGATCATTTTTTGTTTGTTTTTGTCTTTAACCCCTACTTTCTCTCTTAGAATCAATACTGTGTATTGTTTCCAAGGCAGAAGAATGGTAAGGGCTAGGCCTGTGTTGGTGAAGGTGTGGAATCGGTGCCCCAGCGAGCCAGACAGGGCTGCCCTCCTCCTCCTCTCCACTGCTTGAGGATAATGTTCACATGCCCCACCACTCTGCCCAGCGGTGCAATGTAAGTACTTTCTTCCTCCACTGTCTGGGATTATGCAAGGGACTCAGAGGCAGCTTGAAAGTATATTTTGGGCACAAGATCTCTAAAAGGTTTGCCAGTGCTGGGCAATGGGGATAAAGTAACTTGCCCAGGGTCACATAACTGAGAAGTGTCTGAGGTCATATTTGAACCCAAGACCTCCTGTCTCTACTCCTGACTTTCAATCCTCTGAGCCACCTAGCTTCCCCCTTGACTTAAATACTCTTAAAAATATGTATAAAACATATATACAAAAAAAAATACAAAGTAACAAAAAGTAAATGTCTATAAAGTAAATCACTATCCACAGAAGTGAAAGGAGTTTTATTAAACTAAATTCATAAACTTATTGAGGTGAAGATCGTGGCAAATATTGCAGGAAACTCATATTACTGACCTCGTTGAAGAAATAAACAAATTAGCTGACAATGGAACCTAGCCTTATTTCTCAGATTAAACCATATGTATTCATCAAATCCTACCTGGAGTATGTTAGCCAGTTCCTGGTATTACATTTGTAAAAATGGACTCTGATAAGCTGGAGTGCCTTCAAAGTAGGATAACTCATCACAGAATTCTAGATTTTGAGTTGGAAAGGATCTCAGTGGTCATCTAGTTTAGCTCTCTCCTTTTATAGATGGGAAGCCTGAGACCCAGAAAGGCTGACATTTGCCCAAGGTCCATCAATAGTAAGTGAAAGGACTGAGATATGAATGCATGTTTGAAATCTGTTACTCTTTTGTCCTGTATCACACTGGAAATCTTGTCATAGATGGCATGGTTGAAAGAACAGTAGATGTTTGGAGAAGATCTGGGGGAGTGGTAGAAGTGGTGGGGTGGATATAATGGCTGTCTTTAAATATTTGAAGGGCTGTCATGGAGAAGAGGGAGGAGACCTGCCATGCTTTTCTGCAGAGAGAAGAGCAAGGTCATCTGTGTAACAATGGGAAAGGCTGCCTACTCAAGAAAGGAGCTCCTCTCTCTCCTCTAAGCAGAGATGTGTAATCATTTGTCAGGGATATTATAAAAGGGATTCCTGCATGGGGTGGGAGGTTGGACTGGATGATCTGTAAGGGCCCTTCCTTCTAACTCCAAGATCCTATGAATGGATTCTGAATACTGGCCAGGCCACCCACTCCAAACTCTCTGTTTCTCTGATGGTCTCAGTTCTAATGACTTCCAGCTGTCCCAACAATCTGACTCTTTTTAACTGTTAACTATCTATGGCAGCCATGTTAACATTTCAAACAATCTGTAAAGAGACTTGGAATCAGAACCTCATCCCTTTTCTTTCCTTCCCCTGCCCTCCCAGCCAACCTTGGCTGGTTTGGCCCTGAGCCAGCTTGGAAATCCTTCCTTCCTTTGGGAATCTAACAGGCCATGTTTGCTCACAGACTTAAACAATTTGTGGTTTGAGTTAAGAAATTTTAGTTTGGTGCTTGAAGCAGTTTTGCTGGGTTTATTCTTCCCACCTAAAGTTGACTCTTCACCATGGTTATTTTCATCCTTGCCTTTCATTTTGGTAACCCAGACACTCAGGTCTGTACATTCTAGTCTGGGACCTCCGGTGTGTTTGGGGCTTTTATAATTTTTTAAGACCATCTTTTGAACTGGTGTTGCTGGTATGATTCCCCATGCAAACTGGAAAATTGGTCTCTGTCCTGGGTGTGGCTATGCAAGTTTAATTTCTTATCTCCCCAAGACCTCTCTCCTTTCTTGAGGAGACCAGGTTGGAGTATTCCTTCATGTTTCTTGACTTTATAAGAGAGGAGAGAAGTTTGATCTGGAGTTCAGTGAAGCTAAATTATATTGTAACCAGCACTGAATGAAGGTAAATCTTTAAATTTTCATGGCTGTCTGTCAAGGACAACTCTTCTCCAGGCCTTTTCTCTCTATTGTCGTCTTCCACCATTTTGCCATTCAATCCATATTAAGAGCTAAAATTTTACAGTTCTTTAAAATTTGTAAAATGCTTTGCTCTAGATACAAATGCGATCTCATTTTGTCATCATAACAACTGTGGGAGGTAGATGCTATTATCCCAGTTTTATAGATTAGGAAATCAAGGCAAACAGTGTTATTAAGTGACTTGCCCACAATCTCACAGTTGGTAAATTTCTGAGACTGGATTTGAATTCAGGCCTTTCTGACTTCAGGTCCAACACTATTCACTGTACCACCTAGCTACTTCAATTTTGGCGTGGCTTCAGGTATACTTTCCTATTTCCTCCTAGGGTTTAGTTCTGCCTAAAGCCTAATCCAAGTTCTAGATTGAGGGAGAATATACAAGGATCTTCTTTCTTAGAACATCTCTGTTATGTATCAACACAATTATTGGCACTAGTTTTCCATTTTCTGTCTGATTTCTGATGCCCAAGTATCTTCAACCTGAGTCCTTATCCAGAAGTCCTAATTCTGTCGTTGTGTCCACACTGAGAGGCAGAATGGCATTTTGGATGGAGTGAGGGACTTGGAATCAGAAAATCTGCTTCATATGCTCCCTACCTATGGGATCACAGGCAAATCATACAACTTTCAGATCCCCAGTTTCTTCACCAGTAAAAGAGACAAATAATACTAGTACTACCTACTGCAGAGAGATGTAAACAAATCATTTGGCAAAACTTTAAATGCCATATAAATACAAATTGTTATTATTTCTGACATATTTCTTCTTTGTAGCTTTAGTCTTACTTTAATGGCCAAGTCATTTGCCTAAAAACTTAATAACCACAACTTAGTCCTTTCATTAGGTTGTTTGGTGCCCCACTACACTCTTTCCTTTAAAGATAGAAACCTAAAGGCAAATCCAATAGCCCATAATTCAGATATATCCTACTAGATGAATCCTGTGTTATCATTACTTGCTTCATAGTGATACACACTAGGTAGGTCACAAAACCTACCTCTCTACAAGCCATAGTGATCACATAAGGAAGTCTGTATTCTGTTCGATTCATGCTCATGCCAATTTTCTAACTTCACCTCTATGGGTTTTTAGGTTTTCTGCTTGCCCACCTAAATCTCCTCTCATGCTGAAAGGCATACCTCATGTCTTTATCACATCTGCTAGTTCTTCAGCATACCGGGCCTTTAACTACTCTCTGATGTACCTAATTACTCCTTGTTAGTTATAATCGCCAGAATTGAGTTATGGGTTAAATGCCTTAATCTGCAGCCTAATTATGGTGATCCCCTCTATCTTTACCTGCTACTAGCTCATTTCCTACATCATTCTCATCCCAAGTTCTAAAATAATCCAGAGACATGTTTGAATCATTTTTTATTAATTATTAAAATGGAAATATATACTTCATTTAAAAATTAGCTTTAAAGTATCATTCTTTATTAAATACTATTTACCTAATATGCTGAAGAAATTTCTTTTGCCATAATTAGTTGCATCTCTCTCTCCCCTTTTCCATATATGCATATACATGTATATATACAGATTTTGTATAATATATATACACACACATATATCTCCAAACTCTAGATTTAAATAAATACCACTTACTAATGATATATTTTATTAAAAATACAACCAAAACACAAAGTAGTGAATTTAAAAAGTTTTAGCTGTGAACAGATCATAGAATCATCTCTGTCACCATTACTCTTAATTCCCGTCTTTCTTACCGTTTACCTTTACTTCCTTTTACTTCCCTTTACCCTGTCACCAAGGCCTGCCATCTCAGTGCCAACCTCGATTCTTCATTCACATTCCAGTCTGTTGCCAAGTCTTGTTTCTACCTTCACAGTATCTTTTGCATATACCTCCTTCTCTCCACTCTCACAGGTAACACACTATAGAAATCTCCCATCAATTCATAGACTATTACAACAGTATTCTGTTTGGTCTCCCTCCTTCAAGTTTCTCCCCAATCCAGTCCATTCTCTTAGCTGCCAAGGTGATCTTCCTAAAGCATAGGTCTGACTGCATCACCCCACCCCTCCTCAACAAACTCCAATGGCTCCCTATTACCTTTAGATTCAAATAAAGTATCTTCTATTTGGCTTTTGGAATGCTTTATCACCTGCATCCTTATCTTTTCAGTCTTTTTTATACTTTATAATCCAGTGACATTGGCCTTCTTGCTGTTCCTCACACTGACATTCTGTCTCTCAGCTTTATGCTTTTTGCATCTCTCAAACCTAGAATGACTTCCCTCTTCACAGTAACCTCTTTATCTCTACCTTCCAGCTTTCTTGGTTTCCTTCAAGACTTAGCTTACATCCTACTTTCCACAAGAGGTTTTTTCTAGTCCTCCTTACTGCTGGTACCTTTCTTTTTATACTATACATATCTTCTATGTACATAGTTGTTTGCTTGCTGTCTCTCCATTAAAATATGAGCTTCTCGAGAATAGGTGATGCATTTTTGCTTTTCTTAGTATTCCCAGTGCTTGACATAGTAGGTACTTAATAAATGCTGTTCTTGTGGAGGGGAAGGAAGAAGAAGAGGAAGACTTCTATTTATTTCTGGAACAAAGCCCCACCAGTCACCTATGAAGATTTGTAGCCCAAATCTTTTAATAATCTTTATTTATTCTCAACGTGAGGGTTAAATCCAGTTCTTAGGGGATCATTTTCTCTTTTTTCACAGTCTTTTTCTAGCCATGACAGGTAACTCTTCAGAATGACAATCTCTTCATCTTTTCCCCGATGACAGAACTCTCCAGCTCCACATTGACTCATCAAGAAATGTCAGTTAAACTGTAACTGTTCAAAGTTTCATAGCCTTTTAAAGAGAGTAACAGTATCTATAGTTTCTGTGGGAGAGGCTATTGAAGCTAGTTTTACATAAATTCCTTTCCAGTTCCACCCATATCAGTGAGGCATGGGAAAAGAATCTATTTGCCATCTCTTTTTTCCTCCTCTCAGTCAAATAGTATCTCAGGCCTCTCACAACTTGGTTCTTTGATCCTCACCTTTCTGTCTCCAGGCTAATCCCATTCCTGGTCCCTCAAGCCAGATTTCCCAGACACCAAACTATTTGCTCACCTACCTATAAACTTCCTGCCTGTTCTGCCTTACTATTGTTGTTTTCCTGGTTGGACCCTAGGGTAAACTAGTATGGTGGAGAGAGTACTTGGACTTGAATTTAGGGAGATGACTTCGATCCTGCCTTAGACACTTCCTAGTGGAGTTACTCTGGGAAAGTCATTTAAACTCATTTAGGTTTAATTTCTTCATCTCTAAAGTTGGAATAAAAATATCACCTATCAAACAGAGTTATTTAAAAGATAATAGAGAATATATGAAAAGTAATCTGAAAACCTTAAAGATGATTATAAATGTAAATTATTAGCATTACTCAGTTTACTCAGCTGGTCCTTCAAGCATACTTTTTTATCTGGCCTAGCATCTTAAAAAGCAGTTCCTGGACATTTCATTTGCTCCAATTTTTCAACCTGTCTTTCTTCTCCAACTTATGTAGCATTCTCATAACGTCCCAAAGCTCATCAACTACTATTTTCTCATCCATCCCCTCTATATCACTGTGCCCATTTTCCTCATCTTAAATCACTGCTTCTATAGAACCTGAAACATCTACCTTAGCTCTGTCTGACTTCCAGATGCTGATTTATTGGTAATCTCATCTAGGTACACTGATGTATAAGTTTTGATTCTGGCAGTGGCTGAATTATTTTAAGTCCTGGCAACTCATGATACAAAGAAAAATACAAAATAGCCCTTGGTACTCTTCAGTCAGTCTCCTTTTGCTTTAGCAATGTTAGTGGCAGTGTCAGAAAAGAGCAGAGACTGCTCAGAATGAGGGTTACACAGATATCTGGATATATGTATATTATACACATTATATATGCATATATGTTATATATATTATATGTAGCATATATTATATAAATTATATATGTATTAGATATGAATATATGTGTGTATATATAAAAGCAATGGTCTAAACACCAAATCCAATTCTCATAAGACATTATCTAATTAACTGTTTGCTTCCCAAATTTGCCTTCTTTCCTGAAGCCATTGCCTTTGATGGACAGCACTGAATGAGAAATCACATATACCCAAGGTATTCAGTACCCCGTCCCGCCCAAGGCTTTGCAATCTTTAACATTTTATTCATTTTTAGTAGTCATTTGTGTTCACATAAATCACCAGAAAGTTTCCTTCAAGTCCCAGCTAAAATCCCATTTTTGGAAGTCTTTCTCAGTCCCTTTTAATGCTAACTCCTTTCTTCTGCTGATTATTTCTTATTTCTCCTGTATATAATTAGTTTATGCATATTATTGTTTTTCACTTGTTTTAATCATATCCACTCTTTGTGGCCCTGTTTGGGTTTTCTGGGCTGAGATAATAGAGTAGTTTGCCATTTCCTTCTCCAGCTCATATTACAGATGAGAAAGATGAGGCAAACTGGGTTAAAGTGACTTACCCAGGATCACATAGCTAGTAAGTGTCTGAGGTCACATTTGAATTCAGGAAGATGAGTCTTCTTGACTCCAAGCCTGTCACTCTATCCCGTGTGCCACCGAGCTGCCTGTTTATGTATACTGGTTTGCGTGTTGTTTTCCCACTTTAGAATGTGAATTCCTTGAAGGTAAGCCAGGGCTGTCTTTTGTCTTTCTATGTCCAGTGCTTACCAAGGTACCTGGCACATACTAAGTACTTACTAAATGTTTATGGATTGACTGACATAAGTGAGTAGTAATCATCTAGTTGGACCTGTCTTATGAATTTCCCTGTTACATCTTGGATACATGCCCTGAGAAGACAGCCGATCTCTCTACCGTTGTTACCAGTAGGAAAAACAGTTGCTTCACCACTTCTCATCAGGGAGCTGCTAAGCCTTGTTTTGCATTTCTTCTTCCTTTGACCTTTACTGGACAATCTCTTAACCAACAGCACCTGTGGATTCACATTATCATTGCTTGGAGGACAAAAAGCTTTTCCCCCCCAAAGGGACCAGCTTTCTCTTTTTCAGGAAGAATACTAAATCTGTTATTTAGCTTCAAGTGTCCAGTGCTTCCAGTTTCTCTTTTTTTCCTCAATGTGACTGACATTTTGCCCCTCAATCTGATATAGGTCAGTATTTACCTCTCTCTGTTTAGCTACTTGTTTTCCCATTGGGGACTTGCTTCACTTTTAAATAATAATTTATTCCCCCCCTCCAATTACATGTAAAAACGTTTTTTAACCTTTTTTTTTAAGTTTTAAGTTCAAATTGTCTTCTTTCCCACTCTCCTTCCCTCAGTCTCTCCCACTCCTTCATTTCTCTGAGATAGTAAGCAACTGATAATAGATTTTACATGTGCAATTATGTAAAAGATTTTCCCATATTAGTCATTTTTTGTGAAAGAGATCTCAAACAAAAACAAAATAGAAAGAAAGTGAATTATAATATGTTCGGTCTTCATACAAACTCCATCAGTTCTTTTTTGGAGGGCAGATGGCATTTTTCATCATAAATCTCTGGGTTTGTCTTGGATCGCTGAATTATGAGAATAACTAGGTCATTCACAGTTGTTTGTAAAAAAATATTGCTGTCACTGTGTGTACAAAGGCCTGGTTCTACTCACTGCACTTTGCATCAGTTAATGTCTTTCCAGATTTTTATGAAATCATCCTGCTTATAATTTCTTAAAGCACAGTAGTATTTAATCATAATCATATACCACAACTTGATCAACCATGTCCCAATTGATGGGCTACTTCATAATTTCTAATTCTTTGATACCATAAAGAGAGCTACTATATTTTTGTACAAATAGGCTCTTCCTCCCCACCTCCTTTTAAAAATATCTTTGGGATACAGAACTACTGATATTGATGGATCAAAGGGTATGCACAGTTTTAGGGTTCTTTGAGCATAGTTCCAAATTTTTCTCCAGAATGGCTAAATCAGATCATAACTCCACCAAATGTAGTAGTGTCCCACTTTTTCACATCTCCTCCAATATTAGCCAATCTTATAGACTTGATGGTGTACTTTGGAGTTGTCTTAATTTACATTTCTCTAATCAAGAGGGATTTAGAGCATTTTTTCATATGAAATAGACTTGACTTCTTCATCCAAAAAGTGTCTGTTCATATTATTGGCCATTTATCAGTTGGAGAATTATTATAAATTTGACTTAGTTCTCTAGATATTTGAGAAATTAGACCTTTATCATAGATACTTGCCATAAAATTTCCTCCCCAGCTTTTTGCTTTCCTTCTAATCTTCGTTGCATTTGTACAAAAACTTTTGAATTTAATATAATCAAAATTATCCATTTTACATTTCATAGTGCTCTCTATCTCTTGCTTGTTCCTAAATTCTTCCCTTATCCATAGATCTGACAGTAAATTATTCCATGCTCCCCTAATTTGTTTGTGATATCTATCACCTTTTATGTTTAGATCATTTACCCATATTGACCTTATTTTGGAATATGATATGAAATACTGGTTTATTTCCAGTCTCTACTATACCATTTCCCAATTTTCCTAATATTTTTTGTCAAATAGTGAGTTCTTATCCCATAACCTTGAATCTTTTGGTTTATCAAATACTAAATTACTATGGCCATTTACTACTAAGTTTTGTGTACCGAATCTATTCTGTTGATCTTCTACTCTATTTCTTAGCCAATACCAGATTGTTTTGATGATTATTGCTTTGTAAATACAGTTTGAGATACAGTACTAAAAGCACACATTCCTTAAATTTTTTTTCAGGGATGCCTTTGATATTCTTGACTTTTGTTTCTCCAGATGAAGTTTGTTATTACTTTTTCCAGTTCTATGAAATATTTTTTGGGCAGTTTGATGGGTACGGTGTAAAATTGTCACTTTTATTATACTTTCTTGGTCTGCCCATGGCTGATTAATATTTTTCTAATTTTTTAGATCTGCCTTTATTTGTGTGAAAAGTGCTTTATAATTAAATTCATTCAGTTTCTGGATTTGTCTTGGCAGGAAGACTCCCAAATATTTCATATTATCTATTGTTGGCTTAAATGGAATTTCTTTTTCCATTTCTTGCTGCTGAGCTTTATTGGTACTATATAGAAACATTAATGATTTATGTGGGTTTATTTTATATCCTGAAACTAATTTTTGAGTTGATTCTCTAAGAATTCTTTTATCATTTGCAAATAATAATAATTTTGTTTCTTCATTGCCTTTTCTAATTCCTTCAATTTCTTCCCCCCCACCCCCATTACTATGCCTAGTATTTCTAGAACAATACTGAAAAATAGTAGTAATAATGGTCATTCTTGCTCCACTTCTGATCTTATTGGGAAGGCTTCTAGGTTGTTCCCATTACACAAAATGCTTGCAGATGGCTTTAAATAGATACTATTTATCATTTTAAGGAAAATTCCATTTATTCCTATGCTCTTGTATGTGTTTTAATATGGATGGGTGTTGTATTTTGTCAAAAGCTTTTTCTGAATCTATGGAGATAATGTGATTTCTTATTGGTTTTATTATTGATATGGTCAATTATGCTCATAATTTTTCTATTATTGAACCAATTCTGCATTCTTGGTATTAAACTTACCTGGTCATAATGAATGATCCTATGATGCTGAAATCTCCTTACTAGTATTTTATTTAAAATTTTTGCATTAATATTCATTAGGAAGATTGATCTAGTTTTATTTCTCTGTTTTTGTTCTTTCTGGTTTTTATCAACACCATTTTTGAGTTATAGAAGGAATTTGGTAGGACTCCTTTGTCTATTTTTCAAAATAATTTATATAGTATTGGGATCAATTATTCTTTAAAACTTTGGTAGAATTCACTTTTGAATCTTTCTGGCTCTGGGGATTTTTTCTTGAGGAGTTTGTTGATAGCTTATTCAATTTCTTTTTCTAAGATGGGATTGTTTAAGTATTCTATTTCCTCTTCTTTTAATCTGAGCAGTTTATTCTTTTGTAAATATTCACCCATTTCACTTTAAATATCATATTTATTAGTGTATTGTTGGGCTTTAATCTCCTCTTCATTGCTGATGAATTCACTCTTTCTATTTTTCATACTGGTAATTTCATTTTCTTTTTTCTTTTTTAAAAAAAATCATATTAAGTAGTGTTTTATGTGTTTGTTGTATTTTCAAAATAAAACTGGTTTTTAGATTTATTTATTATTTTAATGGTTTTCTTTACTTTTACTTTTATTGATTTCACCTTTCCTTTTCAAGATTTCCAATTTGGTGTTTAATTGGGAGTCTTAAAATTGTTCTTTTTCTAATTTTTTAAAAGTTACATGCCTAATTCAATGATCTATCCTTTTTCTAATTTATTAATGTAAGCGTTTAGAGAGATAAAAATTTCCCGAAGCATTGCTTTGGCTGTATCCCATAAATTTTGGTTTATTGTCTCATTGTTGTCATTCTCTTCAACGGAATTACTGATTATTTCTATGATTTGTTCTTTGACCCATTTATATTTTAGAATTAAATTATTTCGTTTCTAATTAATTCTCAAGTTTTATTTCCATACCCCTTTGTTGAATGTAATTTTAATAGCTTTCTGATCTGAAAAAGATATGTTTTTTCATGCCTCTTTTATTTGAGATAATTCACCATTTTCCATGTTTCTCTTCCATCTACTCCCAGCATAGTCCTCTCTCTCATCTCTTAACTTTTTGTTTTGTTTTGGTAACATCCCACTGTAGTTACTTCATACCCACATTCTCAATGTATATTCCTTCTATATGCTCTAATATTGATACAGTCCCTAAGAATTATGAATATTATCTTCCCATGTAAGAATATAAACAGTTCAACCTTATTGAATCCCTTATGGTTTTTCTTTCTTGTTTACCTTCTTATGCTTCTCCTGAGTCTTTTATTTGAAAGTCAAATTTTCTATCTAGTTCTGGCTTTTTCATTAGAAATGTTCAAAAGTTCTGAATTTCATCAAATATCCATTTTTTCCCCCTGAAGGATTCTACTCATTTTTTCTGGGTAAGTCTTGATTGTAATTGTATCTCTTTTGCCTTCTGGAATATCATATTTCAGGTCCTCTGATTCTTTATGGTAGAAGTGGCTGAATCTTGCTTTCCTGAGTGTGGTTCCATAATATTTGAACTGTTTCTTTGGCTACTGAGAGTATTTTTCCCTTAACCTGGGAGCTCTGGAAGTTACCTGTAACATTCCTGGGATTTTTTTATTCTGAGATCTTTTTTCCACAGATTATCAGTATGTTCTTTCAACTTCTGTTTTTTTTTAAATCACGGCTTTCAGGTAGTCCAATAATTCTTAAATTATCTATTAATCTATTTTCTAGGTCAGTTGCTTTTCCAATGAGAAATCTCACATTTTCTTCTATTTTTTCTTTTATTAATTTTATTGTTTCTTAATGTGTTATAGAGTCATTAACTTCCATTTGACTAATCCTAATATTAAGAAACCATTTTCTGCAACAAGCTTCTATACATCCTTTTCCATTTGGCCAGTTCTATTTTTTAAGACTGTTTTCTTTGATGAGTTTTTGTATGTCTTTTCTCATTTTTTGTGCTTCTTTTACTAATCTATGGATATATTCCTTCACATATGTGCTTTCTACATGTATACTCATATGCATGCTTTCTAATCATGTATTTCTACACATGTGGATATACTCAGAAATGGTATTTTACCTATGGAAGAGTATATCCCTGGGCATGAGAGCCTCTTTTCTTATCAATTTCCTCTGCTATTTGATTGAGTTTTTTGCTTTGATTTAATTTGTCCTTTCTCATTGGCTTATCAGAAATGTACATATTGTTGGTGGCTCACAAGCCATCACTTGACCTACAGAGTGACTTGAACTTGGAGTAGGTTTCTTGGACACTGACATGGACATGGGTGTGTGTGTGTGTGGGGGGAGAGGACATAGGTGCTACATTCCAAAATAGGTTTCAAATGAATGGGAATTAGATGCGTGTGGGTAATAAAAAGTAACAGAAGAAATTCTTATGTGAGAAGTTGCAGAAGATCTTGATGACTCATTATTTTGGTGTGTTAAGCGATGCATGTGGACATGAAGGTGTTGGGTGGAGGAAGCTAAGCTCTAGTAATTTTGTAGATAAACAAAGTATTTCTGGGAGCAGTGTTTCTAGTAGAGAAAGTCCTGAGCTAATTGAGGTCTTCTCTCCCTGCTGCCATACCCCAGGACCCTGTTGGGAAAATCAACTCTGAGTCTTAATAGCAGAGACTACTAAATAATATCAGTAGAGAGCTAGTATAGATAGCAAGTTATGTGCCCCAGTCAAACAAATGTATGAATATACAAGAGGTTGGCTGAGTAAATAGTACTATCTTGGATCTTGTTGAATAATTACTGTGATCAAATTTTTTAGAGACTTGCTATTCACCTATACCTCTATATCAAGCAGAAAATTGGTATATAGTAATAGTCACATGTGAAAATGCATACAAGAAAAGTTTTCTAGGCACTAAGGAAGAGTATCTACTAACTCTGAACTCAACATTTTATGGGGTATTGTGTATTACCCCCCATTATTCTTACTTTTCCTATTTCTAATATTAGAACTTATGGATTCTTAGAAGCATCTAGAAAGAGTTCTGTTACCAGCTTCCTTATAATCCTAATGTGCCAATAAATGATGGCTTATTTCATTCCTGAAGACAAAAACCAAAAATATATAATGCATACCACTTTAATGACTTTCATGAAGAGCTATAACCAGAAATATTTTCACACGAGACAGAAATGAATGTTGGACAGGCAGCAATGGTTCTGAAGATAGTCCATCTGAGGGTTCAGTCCTTCTGAGAGAAGGCTGATCTAAGCTCCATTCCAGTGAGAGTTAGGAGAAACAATTGCCTTCTTGAGGTATATTTTGTGATTCCTAGACGTGGGGAGGATTCCCTAAAGTGGTTTTGCCACACAATTGTGTGTGCTGGCAGACATGTAATCACTATGGGGAAGAAGTACGCCTTCCTCTCATATTTGGCATGCTACAGCAAAGCCCTGATTGCTCCATGCTAGTTATGAATCTGGGATGAGGTCACTAGTCCACAGTGTAAACACAGGCAAAGTCTTTGATTCTCAGAGAGATTACAGAGCTATCCATTAATATATTATTCAGTATCCATGGCAACCCTGGACTGGCTAGAAGAATCAGACACCATTCCTGACTTTTTCACTTTTGATTGATCTTTTCTGTTATTATGATCCCCAGTTCTATAATAAAGTTCCTATTTTAATTGTTTCTTAAGTTGCTTCTAGATTCATGTCTGTTTCCTTTTTTCCATCTAACCTTCACAGATTCTTTGACACATTTGTTTTTGTTCACAGATTTCATCTACTTTTAAATGTGACATCTCAATCAACTACTATGTTGTCCTAATTCAATTAGATGACTACAAGCTACAATGGAAAGCATTTGAAACTTGTATTCAAGAAAAATGAATTCTACTTATACTTTGCCATTTACTGTCTATGTGACTTAGACTAGATCACTTGGCCTTTACTAGCTTTGGTTTCTTCATGGAGTTGCTAAGAAGGTAAGAATTAATAAATGAGTAAAAAAAATTATTTAAGCAGCTCCCATGTACCAAATACTGCTACTAAGCATTAAAGATACACAAACAAATGTGAAGGTTGTTCCTGCCCTCATTGAGTTTTACATTCTATTACGAGGAGGCAACACAAAAGGAGAATAGTTATCACAAGGGGATATTTTTAGTTAGAAAGTTATAAGGAGGTAAGTGCAGCTATAAGTAAGTAGATTGATAGACCCTTTCAGTAGCAGTGGTAGTGTTGATTTGATTACAGTTCTAGGATGGAAATGGCAAATGGGCCAGAGACAGTGGAAGAGTAAAGTAAACCATGGCTAGATCAAGCATTCTGGTGTGGAAGGCCACAGGGGAGGCACTCATCTATAAGGACTTCATGAGAACCAAAGCAGGAGTTCTGGAAGTGAAAGAATTAGGGCTTTCAGAGCATATTTTCTGGATCAGGTGCCAACATGGCTGATGGGAAGGTGGTAGTAAAGATCAAATGAGAGAATCTATATGAAAGGGCATAGAAAACTGCAAAGTGTCAAATGAATATAATAATATATTCTTACTTTTCTGTCTTCTGAGCATAGCTGTAACTTGCAATCTAGCACCAAGGTCAAATTTAGTTGAGCAGACAGTGGGCAGAGAGGATATGGATATCCTGAAACCACTTTGAGGGTGGTGCTGGCATTACCAACCAAGCAGCAGCTCATCAACCAACAAGGGTTTAAGTACTTACAATCTCCCAGACACTGTGCCAGATGCTGTGGGATACAAAGATAAAAATGAAATAGTCCTTTCCCTCCAAAAGCTTACATTCTATTGGGAGAGATAACACATATATATATATATATATATGTATATATATATATGTAAATAAAAAATGTACACAAAATGAATGCAAGGTAATTTTTTTGGGGGGGGGAGCTGAGTATTAGCTATTAGAGAGATCAGGAAAGGTTTCATGTAGAAGACATCATTTGAATTGAGTTTTGAAGGAAACAACAAATTCTAAAATGATGGAGATGAGAGAGATCATTTCAGGCATGGGAAACAGGCAGTGCAGAGACAAAGATGGGAGTGTTGTGTGTGAGGAACAACAAGAAGGTCATTTCAGCCTTATGGCTGATTGCGGGTATCATGAGTAGAATGGATCCCCAAGTCCATTTTTCCTGGTCTAGTTCAGTAAAACAGGCATATAGAGTCATGATTGTTGAAAAAACAATGGAGAGTGGTAGCTACAGTGAGTAATGCAGAGCTGATAGAAGACAGCAAAGATAGGATGAAACCTGTAGCAATGGTAAGAATTAAAGCATGGATTATTCTTTGCACTTCCATTTCTAGTACCTGGCACAGTGCTTATTGATTATACACCAACAAAAGCTTATTGATTGATTGGTCGATTTGGGTCTTATGTCAGGAAAAACTCTAACAATTAGAGCTTTACAAAGTGGAATGGGCTGCCTTTGGAGGTGACTGATACCCTCTCATTAGAGGTCTTCAAATAGAGGTTGGATTACTAATTGGATACATTATAATGGGAATTCTTTTTCAGGTGGGGGTTATACTAGATGGCCAGAGGTACCTTTTAACTCTCAAAACTCAAAAAAAGAGACATTGCAGAGAGGAAGCATCCTCTTTTGTACAGATATTGGCACTTTGTGCTGGTTACAATTCTTCCAATGAGCATCTAAATGTCTGTAGTTTATATCTTGCTTCTCTTTCGTCATTAAGGTTAATTTCCTTTTCTGAATTCCTTTGTGCTTTCCCTACCTCTTTTGTTGAAAAAGAAATGCCAAAATCCAAATCTCTTAAGACACATAAAAGGGAATTCTTTGTCCTCTTTGAGTTTACATTTGTGAAAGGAAATCCTTTATTCTCTTTGCCTAGTTGGAGCTAACACTTTGGTTAATAATAACTTAAGTATCCCTACTTAGTACCTCCCTAGATTGTGAAGACAGGATTAACTCTCCTTTGTTTACCTTGTGATTGAATCAACAAAAGGTTCTACTAGGTGGAGGAGCTAGCAAACCACTTAGAGAATTCACACTATCAGAAACTCAGTCAGCCAGGAATCTGTGAACCCTTTTGATGAGTATTCACCCCTCCATAAGGTGAGAACTGCTTCCCACAAACACTGCTCCCTGAGCAGTGCTATACAATTTGGAAGCTGTGATTGACCCTGTGAAAAGAGGAAGAGACAAGAACCCATTATAAAAGGCATTGAATTTCTGGGGCTAGTGAAGGAAGTCAGCTCTAAGAAGGAAGTAGGCTTCAGGAAGGAGTTGGACTTCAAGAGGGAAGTCAGCTTCAAGGAAAAGGTGGGCTCAAGGAAGAAAGTCAGCCTCAAGAATCACTTTCATCTTGAGCCATTATTTTGACCTGCTTCTTGGAGGGAACTTGGGTGAGTGGATAGCTGGCTTTCCCTTCCTGTCTTCTGGAGAGAGTTTAATTCCTGTTGAAGGTCAGCGAGTCCTGGCTGAGTCAAGCACCAGAGCAATATTTAGTTAGGTTAATGTCTTCGCTACCCTTTTGTATTTCTCTGCTTTCACTCTTTGCACCTCTTTTGTAAATAAAAGCTATTAAAGTCATTTCGACTTTGAGCCATAATATTTTGAATCAGTAACCACCACCATTATTTATTTATTTATTTGGTTGGTTGTTTGTTTCTTTATTTATTTGTTTATTAAACTCTTACCTTCCATCTTGGAGTCAATACTATGTATTGGCTCCAAGGCAGAAGAGTGGTAAGGGTAGGCAATGGGGGTCAAGTGACTTGCCCAGGGTCACACAGCTAGGAAGTATCTGAGGCCAGATTTGAACCTAGGACCTCCTGTCTCTAGGGCTGGCTCTCAATCCACTGAGCTACCCAGCTGCCCCCCACCACTATTATTTATAATCTTCATCTATTTTAGCCAAGCCATTAGAATTTAATCTTTACAGAGGATAAGTAAAAAGTGGAGACAAATGAGAAATATAGGTGAGACTGAAGAAGTCAGGAAAATGAACAAGCTCTAGCCACCATAGGACCTGGTAAACTGAAATATAAAAGTTATCACACCAAGCATGAAACTATATTTTTGTTTGTTTTTCTGAATGTTTCCAACTGCAGAATGAGAGTTTGTGTTCACAAGTCATAAAATCACTTCTATATAAATGTTTGTAAATAGCCTACCAGTCACTGAATCCAAACAAAGTCTTTATTGTATTTACCTAAGAGGGACCTTCAGTGTTCCTCACTCATAAAGACTGAATGAGACACTGGCTAGGGGCCACATTGCTGACTGGTGAGACTGAGGTCTAGAACTTACACTTTCAGGTCTGTGGTATAGTCCACCAGACCACATTGCTCCAATAGCTTTTCTGAAAGAGAACTCTTTTACTTGAATAGTTTATTCTGCTCTTCCCTTTGTCTCATATTTTGTACTCAAAGGACTCAAAGAGATTCTTCATGAGGCCCACCTACTTAAATACTATTCATTTTTGTAATGGAGCATATCATAACTACAGGGAGCTGGACAAAGGCACAGATGGCAAACATCAAATTTCTCCGGGACTTAAGTCTGAAAGAGATAGCTAACATATGCAAAGGAGAATCAAAATCCAAAAAAGATTTCAATAGTGTAGGATGTTGGACTGAATCTACTTATACTTACAAGGAATAAATGTGAAATTCTACTCCTGAGTACAAAAAATCAATTTCACAAGTCCAAACTAGAGGAGCATGTTTAGGCACAAATAGACCTGGTGCTTTTAGTTAACTGCAAGGTCAATATGACTCAACAGTGTGTTATGAAAGCCAACATAAATAACTTTAGGATGCATTCAGGGAGGCACAGCCACATCTGAAATACTGTGTTCAGCTTGGGGAGGCATCATTTTTTATGAAGGATATTGAGTTGGTGGGATAAATACTTTATTGGTGAAAGGCCTTGAAATATGCTATATGAAGATCAATTGAAGTAATTGGAGATATTCATGGAAGAAGAATGAATAGTGTTTTACTTGGCTCCAGAGGGTAGAAGTTGGAGAAATGCACATTTTAGCTTGATGTAAGGAAAACCACCTAACAGAGTTTTCTAAAAGTAGAACAGGCTTCCTCCAAAGATAATGGGTTCTGTTACTTCAGGGCATCAGGTGAGGGTTGAATAATGATGTTGGAGATGATATAAAGAAGATTCTGCTATAAGTATAGATATGAATTAGAACTAAGTTCCCTTCTGATATTGCAGTTCTATGTGAATTTGTGACCCTGATTGTTCGTATTGGTTACTGAACTTAACTTGTTCATCACTTATGTTTATCTCACTGGCTTTCCTAGGATCAAGCTCCATCCAAGAGCAGAAAATCAGTGTTGGTATGTCTTGAAAGCCCTGTAAACATGGGCATTACCTTTGCATACTTTGCCTATGGTTTGTGGAACCTGCCTATTCTAATAACGCAGTGATTATAGGATGATGCCAGGTTCAATAAGTCAAATGCTCAGTGTTCAAAAGAGTACATTCTATTTCCCATTCGCTGTTCACCTTTTTGCTCCTCCCCAAAAAGTTATTTTGCTCCAGGGCAAATGATGAGCTCCTGCTCATCAATCAGATAAAGACATTATAAATTTGTCTTATAGCTGTTGGGAGGAAGAATTAATACTGAGAAAGGAAAAGTATGTCTGTAGGCAGAGTAATAAGATTGAACTTGAGTCGGCTGTCTTGTAAAGATATGACTGTGACATTCAAATCCAAAAAAAATCCATTTTTACATAATACTCCTCAGAAAGGCCAGGTTTGTTAAATAGAACTGACTGGTAAAGAATATTTGAATGATAACAGTTGCTTCTTTATTGGCTCTAACATCCAGTCACTTATAAATTGTTGTCAGTTTTTCCTTCATAATATCTCTCACATCTATTCTTTTTTTGCCCCATTACCATAGCCACAAAGCCCTTATCTCTCCACACCTGAACTATTTAATGGTCTTCTATCTCATTACCCTGCCTTGAGGCTCCGTCCCTCTAATCTAAGAGTCCTAAATATTTTCAGTGCTTTGGACTTATTGGGCAGTCTGGTAAAGCCTGTGGACCTCTCCTCAGAATAATATCTTTAAATCACACAATAAAATATGTAGGATTATAAAGTAAACCAATTATAATGAAATACAGTTAAAATATTTTTTAAAAGTTTGCATGGCTTTGTTTGATAGCCCGTGTTCTAATCTAATGAGCCTTTATTTTTTTAGTCATCCATAATTTCATTGCTTTGTATATTCTCTTTACCAGCAAAGATCATCATTACTCTAAATCTTTTAATCCTTAATCTTTTGTTTTAATTGTTCAGTTGTTCAGTTACATCTGACTCTTCATCACCTCATGGACTTTAGCATACCAATACTATGCATGAGATGTCTTGGCAAAGATACTGGAGTGGTTTGCTATTTCCTTATCTAATGGATTAAGACTAATGGAGGCTAAGTGACTTTCCCAGGGTTATACAACTAGTAAGTAGCTGAGGTCATTAGAACTCAGATCTTCCTGACTCCAGGCTCAGTGCTCTATATCCACTGAGCTATCTAGCTGCCTATCCTGTGCCTTTACTATAAATCTCCCACAGAGACTATAGCTAATGTCCTAAAAATACATCACTACTAGGTCATGTAGTAGATAAAGTACTGTACCTGGAGTTAGGAAGACCTGAGATAAAATCCATCCTTAGATATTACTAACTGTGTGACCTTGGTCAAGTCACTTAGTGTATGCCAACTTTAATTTTTCCTCAGTTGTAAAAAGTGGAAAATAATAGTACCTACCTCACAGTATTTTTAAAAGGATCAAATAGGGTAATGTTTATAAAACACTTATCACAGTACCTAGCACATAGTAGGTGCTTAATAAATGCTTGTTCTCATCCCTTTCACTCCTTTTAATGAAGGCTCCCATTTATGCTATATCCTATCTTGGTTTCATGAACAGCCCTTTCTCCTTTCCAGTAGTCTATACATCCAACAGTATCTTCCATTCTTCTTGTATTTAAGTCATCATTTATAAAATTCTGCATTCCACTCATACTCAGCACTAAGCTTTGTGTTATTAAGATCATTTGAATTCTTCTGAGACTATTGCATTCAATGATTTGCAGTCATATAACATCATCAGGAGAACATTAATATTGGATTGTAGCCTCCTGGAAGGAAGGGAACTGAGTTTTTATGGTTTTGGTCTTACAGAAGGAAGCTACCTAGCACAGTGCCAGGAACATTTTTTTTTTATTCAACCTATAATTTCATTCATGAAAGGATGGTCTTTGTCTCCACTCATAACAACTACCAACTTAGTTCAAGCTCTCATCACCTTTTGTCTAGATTGATCTCCATGTCTCAAGCCCTATTACTCTAGTCCAGTGATGGGCAAACTACGGCCTGCAGGCCAGATACAGCCCCCTGAAATGTTCTATCCAGCTGCAGGACATTATTCCTAATCTGACGAATACAATGAGTAGGATACAATACAATGAAATCTCGAAAGAGTTGCCTTAGAAACAGGCTGACAGATGAGCATTTCCTTTCCTTTGGCCCCTCTTTAAAAAGTTTGCCCATCATTGCTCTAGTCCATTCCATTCAGGTCTTCCTAACTCCAAGGCCAGCTCTCTATCCCCCCATTCCATATTACAACTGAAGAATCTTGTCATTGATAAGCAGTATTCATATTTAGTCCAAGTATAGGTCATCCTAAATTATACTGGTGAGCACCTTAGATGAGCATATATCTCCATGTCTTCTTTCTTTTTTGATGGTGATGCTCATTAGATTATTGAACAAAATTATATCTAAGATTGTCTTTGTCAAGGAACCTTTTATGATTTTCACATATGTGTGGGATACAAGTTGAGGTTCAGAGGGTAAGCCAGAGTGAGGATTTGAATTTGGAACTTCTCCTGACTCCAACTTCACTTTCTGGAGTAACCCACAGCTACTGGCATTCTGGAACCAAAGACTTATTCATGTACCAAGATTCCTCATACCATGCCAATGTTTCAGCAAGCCCTGTATTTCCCAAGGCAAGTAAACACATCTTCCCTGACACCCTTCTTTTGACTTCTGGCCAAGATTCTAAGCCCCAGGACCATGGCCTTCTCATCTTCTGGGTCATGTGAAGAAGAAAAAAAAGCTTTTCTCCTGGGAGGCCTTCACACTTTGGACAGATAGATGATTGTGAAATAATCTGACAGTACTTTAGTGTGCTAATTTCGACTTGGTACTATAGAGAGCAATAGAAACAGCAGAAAATAAGATTTTGTTACTGGTTGGTGCCTCTAAATGTTTCATTCATGTGGGAGTTTTCATTTGATATTGACTTCAAGTTAATGTAATAATAGTTGACATTTATTTGGTATTTTAAGGTGTGGAAAGAGCTTCATTTTCATTATCTTATTGATAAAAAAAATCACATTATAGAGTATTTTCTCTTACAACAAACCTTTAAGATAGGCATTGCAGGTATGATTAGCTCCAAGATTAGGAAACAGATTAGGAAATTGAGATTGATTTGATGAGGATCACATAGCTAATAAAGATTGGAAGTTGGAAGCAGGAGTCAAACTCAGAGCTCCCCTGACTCCAAGGCCAACATACAATCCATTTCATCTCACTACACTGGGATTGTCTAGAACCGTGTTGGTGAACCTATGGCACATGTGCTGGCGGGGCTACTCCCCTCTTCTTCTCCACATGTGCCTGAGGACATTTCTCATATCACCTGCCCCCTCTGCCTAGCAGCCCAGTGGGAGTACTTCCTCCCTCCCCTGTCTGGGGTAAGTGGAAGGCTCACAGGCAGTGTGAGGGTGGCAGTTTGGGCACTCAGTCTCTAAAAGGCTCACCATCACTGGTCTATGAATTATTTTGGATTCCATTTTAGAATGCTTCAGAGATTCTTCTCATGAAAATGACCATCAGAGAGATTATGAAATTGACAAATTATTTTCCCTCTTTTAGACATTTTGTGATATTCCCCACTGTTTAGATGTGTTTGATGGAAGCGATTTGTGTGCCTTTGGGAGACTTTTAGTTTGGGTTAAAAGGCTCACATTTTAAAGAATGGGCTTTCTTTTTTATAATATAAAGGCCTGAAGTCTACAGATCAGTGAAGATAATACTTAAAATTTATAACCCTAATAAAATTGCAAAAAAGAACATTTTCATTCTAAACATTTAAATGAACATTTCTGAACTGGAATCAGGAAAAAATAAAGCTCTCAACCACATTTGGGCCACATATTTGAATCTACTTAAGTAGATTCATGTTCACTCAATTGACAGATGTCATTCATTGGCCTGAAATGCATGAATTTAGAAATCTTATAGAGTCATCTTTGAAAAAGAGGAAGTTTGTTTTCTTTTGGGAAAAATTTGATTAAATTAAAAATGTTTTATTGATGCCTTTTGTTTTGACATTAAAACAATTTCTAGAAATAACTCCTCACATGAACTCCAAGAATTGAACTCTCCTTTGTAAACAAGAAAAACAGTTAATCAAAACCCCTCAATATAATGACCCCATCTTGACAACATATATGAGATTCTGCCCTAGTCACCTCCAATGTTTTGGCAGAGAGGACATAAGTATGATTCATTATCTGTTCTCCAGGAACGTTATTGGTTTTTCAATTACTCAGAGTTTGGTTTTCTTTTACACGTTCTCTTTCTATAATGCTAGGAGAGTGCCTTTACTTTGTTTGGCTATGGCTACATGACAGCTAAGGTACAAATTGATGTTGCAGATAGGTGTACACAGTAGGGCTTGGGACCAATTTGATAACTATTTTCTTTCCTTATTTCTACCTTTTTAAGGGGAGGACTTTTCCATGTGACAGCATATAGATTACTCCCTGGGATAATCTTTGACATTCTCTCTAGTATCACCAGCTCAGCAATCTTATTAACCCAGGGTGATGTCAATAGAAGCCAAGAGTAACCACTAGCAGAAAACTATGAAATAAGTATGGGAGGAAGAAAGATAAGAAAGTATGTTCGAAGGAAGAAGGATAAAGAGGAAGAGAAACAAAGGAAGAGTGGGAGAAAGCTCAGAGGGGCACAGATGATGGCAACTGTCATCTTCATATTATTGAGAGTCACTTCAGACCTGAACAACCTTACTAGTAGGTAGAGAGCTATTTATGCTGCATAATTTTAAAGGGCCCCAGGCTAAGCCTCTTTTTCAAAGTATCAATTTTATTGCCTGTCATCCCACTGTTGCAGCTTCACTCCTTTGGGATTGAAAGATTTTTCAGTTGTCAAGAATCCCTTATTAAATGGAAACCCTTGGCAGAGAGAAGCAGCATGGTATATTGGAAAGAAAGCCAGCAAGATTTCATTTCTGGTCTTACCTCTGTTACATGCTATTGCATTCTCTGTGTTGATTATTTCTAATTTACCTCATATATAGCTTATCCACACATTTTTGTTTATATGGTATCTTTGCCCCTTAGACTGTGAGATCCTTAAGAATAGCAACTGCCATTTTTTTTGTATCCTCAGGACTTAGTACAATTCCTGGCACAAAGTTAATAGGTGTTTATTGACTGCCCATCTATGTGATGACGAAAAGCTATTCAATCTCTCTGTGCCCACAGTCAACTTTAGGATCATAGATTTAGAGGTGGAAGAGACATCCGGATACATTTAATTCAACCCCTTATTTTACAGATTAAGGAAACTTCCATGGAAGTTAAGAGACTTTCCCAAGATCACATCATGTTGGTAGTACCAGCTAAGATCAGAATTTGCACCTCTGTCTTCAGAGTTGGTGCTCTTTCTACTAAGTGTTGATGCCTCCTCTGAGGCTGTAGGTTTTAAATCAGTTGCATGTTGCATAGGTCTAAAGAGTTTCTAACATTAATAACTAACACTTCTATAGCACTTTAATGTTTGCAAACCAATTTACATATTATCTTCTTTGATCCTCTCAAAGACCCATTGAAGTAGGTGCTATTATTCCCATTTTACAGATGAAGAAAAGGAAGCTGACAAAGATTAAGTGATTTGCTCAGGATCATACAGTTAATAAATGTCTAAGAGGATTTTAACTCAAATCTTCCTCCCTCCAAGTCCAATGCATTGTCCACCCCCTCATTTAACTGGCCTACTGATAAAATCACAGATCCAGATCAACCCTACCCTCAAACTCAACATATAGTAAGCCTAGTAGGTTTATACTTTAATAGACACAGAATCTAGGGAAGAAGACGCAAGGTAGGCATATGATAGATAAGGAGAAAGAGGATGCCATGGAAGAGCAATGCAGCACCTTTGCAGTAACTAAGGGCAGAGAAGCAATAGATTATAGGGCCATGATGGTGAACCTATGGCAGGTGTGCCAAAGCTGGCATGCAGAGTGCTCTCTGTGGGCCCACACTGCCCCTCCCTGCCCAAGCTCATCACTAGAAGGGCAGAGGGGCCCACGAAAGCTGCTCCCTTCTCCTCTTCATCTCAGTGCTGAGGATATTTTTTTCACTTCACCTGCCCCTCTACCCAGCAGCCCAATGGGAGTACATGGAGGAGGTAGGAGTAAGGTGGAGAGCTCACAAGCAACAGAGCTAGAGGGAAGCAGAGCACTGGGGCCATTCTCCTCCCCCCTCTACACTCAATGAAGACATTCCTCACTTCACTTGCCCCTCTACCCAGCAGCCCAATGGGAGCTCTTTTTCCCTCCCCTATGTGGGTGTGGGGCACACCCAGTACTCAATGGGGAGGCATGGCATGGCAAATGGTCTCTAAAAGGTTCACCATCACTGTTCTAGGGCAATTGGTTCGTAGGAGAAGAAAGTCCCTAAACCCAGTCCCTGAGCAGTCAGTTAACAAGGCGGGGGAAAAGACACTGAATACAAACTTTACTTAATTTTACTGGGTGTCTACTCTGTCCTCAATGGTTTTTGAGTCACAGGTATAGACAACCAATAGGGAACAGAGCCTTGGTGGTAGGAACATCTTCACAACAGCAGAAAAGTATTAATGCTAGTTGGAGCTGTCATTGACCTACTAAGTTCTTAGAGCAGGGCAGCAGTCTTCCTCCAGTCAACCTGTGATCCCAGAGCCTGGGTGTCTTGCTTCAAGTAGAGAGTCTGAAGTCAAGTAAGAGCTACTTTACTGATGATGGTGGATGATCCATCCCAAGCAAGCTCAGAGTTAAGTTTAGAAACCTTCTACTTGGGAACCAATTACTCTGGGGTCTACTTTTATAACAGATGTACCCCCCATTTCCTCTGAGCCCTGTAGCAAACAGGTTTTTCCACCAAGGTCCTTCCATAACCCTTAGAGCCCTCCTTTTCCTTTTCTGGTTCTGAGGCTCTAATCCCAATCTTTGGTAATTATTACTCTGTAGAACCACTTGGAGCTAGCATGAACTCTCCAGCCTCTCATCTCCATCTACCTAATCCTTAGGTCTTCCTAAGGCCATTCTTTGTTCCTCATCTACTCTGCTAAAACCTTTATTATATCTTTTTCTATCATTTAATAAATGCTCCTTTTCTTAGACCTCTTATTCTCTTGTAGATATGGAGACTTTTTGCATCATTTTGAGATAAAAGAAGCTTGGCTTTCCCTAAAAGGTACCATAACCTTAGACATCCCTGGAGCAATTCTTTCATTCCATCCACCCCACAACCCAACCACTGAAAATACTTAGGCAAGAGTAAGACTAGACATGATCCTCAATGTCCCTTTTAGTTCTTTCCTTGGTTGCTACTACTCAAAAACTTTTTTCCTTTGAGCTTCATACTACCCATCTATGCCTCTTTATCAAGATGGTAATCTTAATATTATCTTATACTCTCACTCACCCCATTATCCAATCAATTGCCATATCTTCCACTTCTATCTTCACAACATGTCTAACTCATTCTTTCCACTCACACAGGTACCACCCTAGTTAAGGCCCCCATCACTTCTTGCTTAGAATGTCGCAATTGCCTTCTTCTTTTTTTTTTTTTTTTAATTTTAAACCCTTAACTTCTGTGTATTGACTTATAGGTGGAAAAGTGGTAAGGGTAGGCAATGGGGGTCAAGTGACTTGCCCAGGGTCACACAGTTGGGAAGTGTCTGAGGCCGGATTTGAACCTAGGACCTCCCGTCTCTAGGCCTGACTCTCAATCCACTGAGCTACCCAGCTGCCCCTCGTAATTGCCTTCTAATTGGTCTCTGTGTCTCAAATCTCTCACCACTTCAGTCCATCCTACACATTCTGCCAAAGTAATTTTTCTTAAGCTCAGACCTAACCAAGCGATTTGGTTACTAACCAACTCCATTGGCATCCTTTTGTCTCTAGGATCAAATATAAACTCCTCTGTTTAGCTTTTAAAGCCTTATACAACTTGTTCCCACCCTGGGTTTCCAGCCTCACTAGACATTACTCCTCTTCTTCCAATCTATCATTCAGTCAAACTGTTTTTCTCTCTGTTTTTCACAGCTGATGTTCCATTTCCTATCTCCATGTCTTTGCACTGGCCATCCCCCATGCCCGCAGTGCTCCCCTGACCCTATGACCTCATTCTCTTTCTTTAAGATATATTTCAAACTTTGTTTTTCCCTCTAACTGCTAGTGCCATCCATCCAGAATTACTTTGAACATATATGTGTATCTATTATATGTAATCTAGTATACATATATAATGTGATTTACAATATAATAGTTATTAACTTTGTGTTATTCACACAAATATACCACAAATATATGTATATATTTCATATGTACATATAATATGTACTACAATGTTGTTGTGGTTTTTCTCCTTTGTATTTGAAGAGGACCAATAACACATGGGGATAATGTTTTGACTTATTCCTGAATTGGATTTCAGTGAAGCAGAGTTATACAAAGTCACCAGCCTCTCTCTTCCAGAGTCATCGAAGTCCAGTGGTAAGGCAAGATTCAGGATGACCAGTGATGGCCTGGGATGCAGTGGATCACTTTGGCATCTTTGATGTTTGACCAAGTTCTGCTTCTACTGCCTTTATGGCCATTGGAACAAATTATTCTCATTTGTCCCTTCCAGTGGGGAAAGTCTTTACATGCTTGGGATAGACATCTCCCTAATTCACCAGTAGGTTCAAAGCCTATCAGAACCCTCAAACTGGTTTAACCTTTCTACTGAGATGAGGGTATGGCTGCTGTACATGCTACAGCTTCTGGGAGCCACAGGTAAGAGCTGGGTGGCAGGTGGAGCCCAAAGGAGGAAAGTAACCCTAAAAAGGTCTGGGCAAGCCCTCACACCAGAGGTGCTAGTTCTTCCTGAACACACCATATATCCCTTTTTACAATGTAAGCTCATATTGACTAGGAATTGCTTGATTCTTTGTTCTTTTTTCCCTTGAACCTAGCGCAGTGCCTGCTATATGGTGCTTTATACTTGACTGATTGATCTATCCTTCTTGTACTGTTACACCAGGCCTCACTCAGGCCTTTCTTCCTTTTTATTAAAGGAAATCAGAACCTGGTTCACAGGTTCCCTTCCAACCAAACTTCTGTCCTCATAACTGGAGACTTTATTATGTATGATGTTCCCCAGATGCTTAGAGTCCCAGTTTGCAATCCTCTTCAACTTCCATGGCCTAAACCTTCATTTCATGGATTTGGGGGATGGGATTAGATGTTATTTAGGCTAGTATCAGAAGAGTAACCTGGGTTCTAGGAAGGCCACACAAGCACAGGGCTGGCAAAACCAGCACTGAGATGAGACCCACACTCACTAAGATGATATATAAAAGTTGTTTAATTTTAACAAGGGAAAGGTAAAAGGGTAATTGGACAACTTAAGCTAAAGGTTTCTATCTAAACTCCACAAGATCTAAATGTCCTGTCATGAGGAATCTTCTTAGAATGAGCTACACTGAGCTCACCTATCTATCTAGGGACCCAGACCCTACTATAAATATCTTAAACTAACCCAAACCAACTACCCTTTTGGTGGTAATGGAGGTAGTTAGGCAGCTAGGTAGAACAGGGTCCAAAAGGATCCCAGCCAGATTCTCACAGACAGATGGCTCAGCTGAACAGGATCACTCAGGAAGCTTAGTAGATGTTTCAATCAGGTAACAGAGAAGCAGGTAGGATGGAGAAGTCCAGATATGCCACAGCCAGCAAAAGATCTCCCTCCAGAGAAAGAGAGAGAATGAAAAATCCAGCATAAGTTAACTGACCCTCCCCAGCAGAATTTTAGAATTCAGGGACTTCAGGGATTGGACAGCCCTGCCCTCAAGCTTACATTCCAATGAAAATGTGCACAGGGATGGTCATACCTTTGAACCCAATGTCACCCAGAAATGTTCTAACTCCATGATCTAGAACTTTGATCTCCTATCCTTCAATTTTTTTCTCTGCCCTATACAAAGGTATGCAAATCTAAAGTAGTTTGAGAAAGCAAGAATACTAGTCATTGGGGAAATAGGTACAGACTTCACATAGAAGGTAATGCTTGAATTTTATCTTGAGGTGAGAGAGATTCTTTGAGATAGAGGTGAGATGGGAGAGCATTCCAGGCATGAGAGATGGCCAATGAAAAGATATGAACACAAGAGGTGTTATGTTATGCTGGAGGTACATTGGTGAGGGCAGCTCAAGTGGATAGAGTGCTGAGCCTAGAGTCAGGAAGATCTAAGTTAAAATCTGACCTCAGACACTTACTAGCTGTGTGACTCTGGGAAAGTCACTTAATCCTGTTTACCTCAAAAAGAAATGGCAAACCACTCTAATATCTTTGCTAAGAAAACCCCAAGTGGGGTCAGGAAGAGTTGGACGTGACTGAAGCAACTGAAAAACAATAACACATAGAGACAACCCTTTTTGCTGGATGTAAAAGAGGGAATAATGCACAAAAAATTAGAAAGATAGGTTAGGGAGCAATTTAGTCTTAAAAGTTAAACAGAGACATTTATATTCATTCTAAAGACAATAGGGAGCCATTGCAGTTTTTTGAATAGGGGAATGTCCAAGTCAGATAGATGATACGGGATAACTTTGGCTGCAGTATGGAACCATGGGAGCCAAGATTTAGAAAGGGAAGGTACCTCGAAAGTCATCTAGTCCTATCCTCTTATTTTACAAAGGGTGAGACAGATCCAGAGAGCACAGACAACTTGCCCAGATGAAACAAGTAGTCAGTAGCAGAGCTGGAATTTCAAACTGAGGTTCTGTGATTTACAAATCTTATACTCTTCCCATTGCACCATAAGTTTCCTCCATGTCTGCCAAAACAATCTTCCTGAGGCACAAGTTTGCCCATGTCACTGCCTTGTCTGAAAGTCTTTACTGAATCTCTCTTGCCTCTAGGAAAAAAACACAAACTCCTCATTCAGAATGCTTAGGTAGTGTGTTAGTTTCCATATTAACCCAATCATTGTTTTCCACGTATCTGCCCCAGGGCCAGTCTTCCTGGCTCTGGTTCCTGACATGAAATACTAATTACAATTAGATCCTATTAACATTTCAGGGTATTAGGCTAGTTCTGTCTCATTCCGTCAGGAAGTCCCACATGTGGGGCTTAAGGGTATAGAAGAAGTCTCTTTATTTCAAATGATGAACTTTTTCCATTTAAAGATGCATTAATTATAAAATCAGTTGGAGAGCTGATCCTAAATGAATGAACCTCAAATTTAATCTTACTCATTCAATCCAACAAATACTTATTAAATGCCTACTATGTCCCAGACATTGGGCATATAAGAATACAAGTGAACAGTTCCTGCTCTTAAACTTACATTCCAATGAAAATTGAATGACAAATTTCCCCTCAATTCTTTTAACAACCGTATAATCTTAATTCTAATGATAACAACAACAACAACAACAACAACAACAATAATAATGGATAACATTCATATAGCATTTACTATAGGCCAGTTACTACTGTGTTAAGTGCTTTACAATTATTTTCTCATTTAATCCTTACAACAATCCTGGGAAATAGGTGCTATTATTATTCCAATTTTGCAAGTGAGAAAACCAAGGCAAAAAGAGGTTAAGTGACTTGCCCAGGGTCACACAGCTAGGCAGAATTTAAGTTTATATCTTCCTTACTCCAGGACCAGAACTCTATCCACTGTGCCATCAAACCTCTCCATGCTACATAGCTACCTCAAATACCCCTGATATCTTTAGATCCTTTTATGCAATCCTGAGTGGCATCTTTGTACAGTAGAAAGAGAGCTGCTTCTGAAGGACTTATGCTGAAAAGCCTCTTTTGACTACCTGCATGTCCCTAGGCAGTTGTTTAACTTTTCTGGGCCTCAGTTTCCACATTTGTAAAATTGGAAAAGTGGAAGATTAAATAGCCTTTAAGGTTATCCTTCCAATTCGTCCTATGGTTAATTCTCTACCAAGTAAATGTTTTTTACTTTCTCCAGTTCCTCCCACTCTCCTTCCCTAGCAGGGTGTTATATCTCATATGTTTTTTCTCAGATTTGGCTGTAGCTGCTGGGTGTGCTGGGTGGCTGCTTTCCTAGGAGCTTTCTGTTCAGGCCAAAACTTAAGTTTCTGTAGTTGCTCAGACTCAATTTCTTGGCTGCTAAGTGGGAGACGCCCTCTTAAAACCTGGGAAATTTGTACCCTAGTTTAGCAATGGGAGCTTGGTGTCCTTTGGTGCTCAGATGTGCATTTCAGAGTAATAAAATATATTATATCAACTACCCTAAACTCATTAAGAGTTCAACTCCAGGGATAAAATGATTAAACATAAAACTTAAAATTATTCCAAATTTCCCAGTGGAATATCCCTTACTGCAAAAACCAGCTTTATAACAGAAATTATTATTTTTTACTTACAGAATTTTGGCTTTTTACTTTTTTTGGTGACTTCTTTAGTTCCAGAGTTTCCAATCAGCAACAACACTAGATAGAATAAGTGCAGAAAAGGCTAATTAGCATCATTTCATATAATTTCTCTCTCCAATCAAACAATTTCAGAGTTGGAAGGGACTTCAATGGTCACCTAGTTCAACCTATACCTGAAAAAGTGTCCTTTCTATAATGTGCCTCACAATTGCTCATCCAGCTTCTCTTTAAAGACCTCCCTTGATTGACTGATAACTCATTATCACTGGAGGCAAGCTGTTTTACTTTCTGATAGTTTTAATTGTTAGGAAATGGTCTCAATCTGAGAAGAACCCTGCTTCTTCAGCTTTGGTCTGTTGTTTCTCGTCTCATCTTGGAGGACCAAGCAGTGTAAGTCTAGTCCTTTCCTCACATGATGATCCATTAAATATTTTAAGAAGCTACCATAACCTCACTGTCTTCCTTTTTCAAAATTAAATATTCCCATTTTCTTCAAGTAAAAATATAAGAAGCGAGACTGATCCAAAAGGTCTTTGAGAGATGTGAATCTTTTGGGGAGACAGGAGCAGTCAGGGACTGCCTACAATAAACCATTATGGCAAATAGACAAATTCCCAAGTTATGCTTCTCAAAATTTTTATTCTCTAAAGACATCTTTGATTCACATCCTTCTGGTGAACCTATCAAAACAACATTTTAAATAGTACTAGAGTAATGGGATTTGGTACATGACCAAATGATGTTAGCAAATTGCTTCTGGGAGACAAGGAGGACTGATGCATGCATGAATATTTTGTAGTGGTCTGTCACATGATGGAAAGCAGCCTTCCCCAACACCCCCTCCACCCCCATTGGCTGTGTAGCCAGAACTGTCTGAATCTTTAAGTCTACCTGACTTTAGATACTTACTTTCTCACTGCGGCAATGTCCAGGGATGAGGGACTCCTTCACTCATAGAAGGTGACACAAGATTGTAAAAAGTATGGTGGGGACTGACCACCTTCCCTTTGTTCATGTATATAGGATATATAGGATACTATAGAAACAGTTTTCATCTGTTTTATTTGTCTTTTTTAATTCTCAGGGCAGAGAGTAGGGTCTCTAGATCTGGGAACTTAAATCATGGGACTCTTGGAGCCCAGGATCAAAGGATAGAAATTGAGGCTAGAGCCAGTGTTGGGCAAACTTTTTAACGAGGGGCCAAAGGAAAGGAAGTGCTCTTCTGTCAGTCTGTTTCTAAGGCAACTCTTTCAAAATTTCATTGTATTGTATCCTACTCATTGTATTTGTCAGATTAGGAATAATGTCTCCCACCCATAGAACATTTCAGGGGGCCTGCATCTGGCCTGCCAGCTGTAGTTTGCCCATCACTGGCTAGACCAACAGGGAAGCCCTGAAAAGCTGGGATTCTGGGAAGGTAGAGGGGGCAGCTTTGGTCTTGAATTTAATGGGACTGATGCTATGTAGGATCTGACTTAAGCTGTGAAAATAATCTCCCTTCTATTCCCAGAGACAAAAGTGTGGCATGGGGAAGGAAATTATGCTAAAAGGTGTTGATGGGAAATGTTTCTAAGCTTTTCCTTCTATATCTTTAAAATAAATTTCTCTGTAAAAGCTAATAAGGTGGTTAAATGGACTTCAGGAGCTTGGACTCCTAAAATTGGAGGAATCACAGTTTTGGGGGCTCTAGTCTATGGCAGAGAATAAGAGATCTGATAGCTCTCTAGGGTAGTGGTGTAAAACTCCAATAGAAATGAAGGCAACTACAACATATATAAAGATTTCTCTGGGCTACATGTTGACTTAGTTTCAAAATGTAGCACTATCTATGTTTCATTACATTTTAACTTATTTTGTTAAATAACTTCCAGGTACCTTTTTAACTAGTTCTGGTGGCCCTTACAGCATTGAGGAAGGAATGCAGCTCTGTTTGTCACCTCTGCTCTAGGCTACTGGCAAACCCTGGGGAAGGAATGAAGTATAATACACCTGGCCTTTAAACAATGGGATCAGACTGAATCAATGATATACTCTTAGTACACATCTTATTTGTGTATTATTTCTGTGCATCAAAAACACAGTATTCACTGTTCTATGAATTATTCCATGGATTTCCTGCCCCCCATCAATTGGGGAATGGCTGAACACATTGTGGCATGTGGTTGTGATGGAACACTACTGTCCCATAAGAAATGACAAGCCGATTAATTTTTTAAAACATCATGGAAAGACCTACATGAATTTATGAAGAGGGAAATAAGCAGAAACAAGAGAACATAATATATAGTAACAAATAGTGTTTGGAGAATTACTTATGTCCACCTCCAGAGAAAGAATAGATTTGTAGAAGTAAGCAAGACATAGTTTTATAAAGGGATGAGAGGGAAAAGGAGAGAGGGAGATACCAGAGAACTTTAATGTAACAAATAAATAATAAAATTTTTTCAAGAAGAAAAAAATTATTCCACAGGTAGGATAAATTGTGAATTGACCATCGAGCCTGCCTGTGATATGGAGCCATGCTTTGTTTGGCAACATATTAAATGCTGACAATTGATGGGGCTTATTTTTGTCCTTCATAGTGGCATACAAATAACCTTAGCTTCTTGAAGTCTATGTTCATAGAATATAAACTCTAATGAGTTCACCCAAGTTGAAAAGGCTTTGGAGATGGGCGTTGAGTGGATTGCATGTCTATTATCTGAGGACTAATAGAACTGACTTTAGAGAGATCAATCAGAGAGTTAATTGCAAGAAGATGAATTCTTTTGACCACCTGACTCTAGAAACCATCCTATTAGGGTTGCATGCCACAGTGGTTGATGGTGCACCTACCTCCCTGCAATCATAAATGTCTGAAATGTAATTATTGAAGTATGTATAGCATACCCACCTAGACCTATGGGATTGGCATATATATCTGTTTTGGGAGATGGATAGAAAGTATAGGAGAGGTATGGGAGAAAGAAAATGAGAAATGTAGAGGAGCAGAAAGGGAAAGGAAAGGTGGGAATTTCATCCCCATGGAATTGCTGTCAGAGAATCTTAGAAGTGAAGAGTCTCCAAAGACCATCTAGTCTAAACTGTACTTTTACCATATTCACCAACAATAGATCTTCAAATCTTTGCCTGATGATCTCTCGTGATGGGAAGCTCACTACTTTGCCAAATCAAGGAATCGCAGAGCTGCAAGGCATCTTAGAGGTCATCTAGTCCAATAAACACTTGAATAAGAATTCTTTTTTCTGTCTTCTATAATCAGATAAACCTCTGCTGATGTAGAACACACTACCTCTTGGGCACACCATTCCAGTTTTAGATAAGAAGTTTGTGCTTATACCAAGTCAAAATCTCTCTTAATAACTTCCATCCATTGCTCCTGATTCTACCTCTTGGGGACAACTGAAATAAACCAAATTCACTAATAAACCAACAAGAATTTATTAAATGCTTATTTTGACTCAAGTCCTGTGCCAAGCCTGGGGAAACAGAAAAAGAAAAAAACAAATCCTGCACTCAGGTAACATGTTCTAATGGGGATAGGCAAAAGGCACCGAAATAGGTTTTTTTAGAGTCAGAGTAGATGGAAGGTCACTTTACAGCTAAGGGAATCAATAAAGCCCTCCTTCAGAAGGTAGGATTAAAATTGAACTTTGAAGGAAACTAAGCAGTAAGAGATGAACATGAGACTTTGGCAAATACTTCTCTGAAATACAAATAAACTAAGAAGGAAACTATAAGTAAATTAGGTGAGCACAGAATAGTATACTTGTCAGATCTTTGTGAGGGGAGGGATTTTAAAAACAAGCAACAGTTAGAAAAAATCACAAAATGTAAAATAAATAATTTTGATTGCATCAAATTAAAAAGTTTTTGCACAAGCAAAACCAATGCAGCCAAAATTAGAAGGAAAGCAACAAATTGGGAAAAAATCTTTATAACAAAAAACTCAGACAAATGTCTAATTACTGAAATATATAAGGAGCTAAATCAATTGTACAAAAAATTAATCCATTCCCAATTGATAAATAAGCAAGGGACATGAATAGACAATTTTCAGATAAAGAAATCAAAACTATCAAAAAACCCATGAAAAAGTGTTCTAAATCTCTTATAATTAGAGAAATGCAAATCAAAACAACTCTGAGGTATCACCTCACACCTAGCAGATTAGCTAACATGACAGCAAAGTGGTGAATGTTGGAGGGAATGTGGCAAAATTGGGACATTAATGCATTGCTGATGGAGTTGTGAATTGATCCAACCATTCTGGATGGCAATTTGGAACTATGCTCAAAGGCTATAAAGAACTGTCTGCCCTTTGATCCAGCCATACCACTGCTGGATTTATACTCCAAAGATATCATAAGGAAAAGACTTGTACAAAAAATATTTATAGCTGTAACAGGCTCTTTGTGGTGGCAAAAAATTGAAAAATGAGGGAATGTCCTTCAATTGGGGAATGGCTAAACAAATTGTGGTATCTTTTGGTGATGGAATACTATTGTGCTCAAAGGAATAATGAACTGGAAGAATTCCATATGAACTGGAATGACTTCCAGGAACTGATGCAGAGTGAAAGGAGCAGAACCAGGAGAACGGTGTATACAGAGACTGATACACTGTGGTACAATCAAACATAATGAACTTCTCTACTAGCAGCAATGCAATGATCCAGAACAATGCTGAGGGACTTATGAGAAAGAAAGCTATCCACATTCAGAGGAAGAACTGTGGGAGTAGAAACACAGAAGTAAAACAACTGCTTGAACACATGGGTTGATGGGGATATTATTGAGGATGTAGATGCTAAACAATCACTCTAGTGCAACTATCAATAATATGGAAATAGGTCTTGAACAATGATATATGTAAAACCTAGTGGAATTGTGTGTCAGCTACAGGGGGGAGGAGGGGTTTGGGGAGAGGGAAAGAACATGAATCATGTAACTGTGGGAAAATATTCTAAATAAAAAAAGAAATACAAATAAACTATATCCACACAATTCATTTGGAATTCCTGTAGTAAGTAAATACAAATTTGACTCCAGTTACTTACTAGCTGTATGACTGTGGGCAAGGATGTTGTGAGGATTAAATGAGATACTAATTACAAAATGCTTAGCACATAGGCACACACAGGCATTATTAAATGTTAGCTCTTATTTAGAAGCCTTGCCAAAAAAGGAAATGAATTTATTATCATATGACCTGTTCTTGATGAAGACACAGAAGCCCTTAGTGGTCACTGCTTCTATTCCTGAGTGTTCATAAACATCCCCTTTAATAATGTTCTAAAAGTTTGTCTGGATCTCATCCAGTCCCATTATCATCTGTATGTAGATGACTATTAAAATAGATTTTCAATTCAACTTAAACATTTATTATTTATTTAGTCTATGAAAAAGTTATCTTTTTCTTAATCTTTTCTTCCAAGCTCTAGACATTTAAAAATGGAATTAAATTTGTCAGACAGATAAAAGGAGTCATGAAAATGCCATATTATGAAGCTAGGACAAACAGATAATCAGTAAGGAAGTGATCAGGAGTGTCAAATGCTAAAGAGTTTCAAAAAGAAAGGGTACCAGACAGTGTATGATAAACCCAAAGAGCCCAACTTTTGGGACATGAATCCACTATTTGACAAAAACTGCTGGGAAATTTGGAAAACAATATGGGAGAGATTAGGTCTAGATCAACATCTCACACC
>NC_058131.1:219228925-219230883 GCF_016433145.1 Gracilinanus agilis
AAAAATGACCATTCTACCCAAATTAATTTACCTATTTAGCGCCATACTTATCAAACTACCAAATTTTTTTTTTTACTGAATTAGAAAAAACTATAACAAAGTTCATTTGGAATAACAAAAGATCAAGAATATCAAGGGAAATAATGAAAAAAAAATGTGAAGGAAGGGGGCCTAGCAGTACCAGATATTAAACTATACTATAAAGCAGCAGTCATCAAAACAATATGGTACTGGCTAAGAGATAGAGAGGAGGATCAATGGAATAGACTGGGGATAAATGACATCAGCAAGACAGTGTATGATAAACCCAAAGAGCCCAACTTTTGGGACATGAATCCACTATTTGACAAAAACTGCTGGGAAATTTGGAAAACAATATGGGAGAGATTAGGTCTAGATCAACATCTCACACCCTACACCAAGATAAATTCAGAATGGGTGAACGACTTGAATATAAAGAGGGAAACTATAAACATGTTAAGTGAACACAGAATAGTATACTTGTCAGATCTCTGGGAAAGGAAAGACTTTAAAACTAAGCAAGAGTTAGAGAAAATTACAAAACGTAAATTAAATGGTTTTGATTATATTAAACTAAAAAGTTTCTGTACAAACAAAAACAATGTAGTCAAAATCAGAAGGGAAACAACAAATTGGGAAAAAATCTTTATAATGAAAAACTCTGACAGGGGTCTAATCACTCAAATATACAAGGAGTTAAAGCAACTGTATAAAACACCAAGCCATTCCCCAATTGATAAATGGGCAAGAGACATGAATAGGCAATTTTCAGGTAAAGAAATCAAAAGTATCAATAAGCACATGAGAAAGTGTTCCAAATCTCTAATAATTAGAGAAATGCAAATCAAAACAACTCTGAGGTATCACCTCACACCTAGCAGATTGGCTAAAATGAAAGAAGGGGAGAGTAATGAATGCTGGAGGGGATGTGGCAAAATGGGGACATTAATGCATTGCTGGTGGAGCTGTGAACTGATCCAGCCATTCTGGCTGGCAATTTGGAATCAGGCTCAAAGGGCTATAAAAGAATGCCTGCCCTTTGATCCAGCCATACCATTACTGGGTTTGTACCCCAAAGAGATCATAGATAATCAGACTTGTACGAAAATATTCATAGCTGCGCTTTTTGTGGTGGCAACAAATTGGAAAAGGAGGGTATGTCCTTCAATTGGGAAATGGCTGAACAAACTGTGGTATATGCAGGTGATGGAATACTATTGTGCTAAAAGGAATAATAAACTGGAGAAGTTCCAGGCGAACTGGAGAGACCTCCGGGAACTGATGCAGAGCGAAAGGAGCAGAGCCAGAAGAACTCTATACACAGAGACTGACATTCTGTGGTAAAATTGAATGTAATGGACCTCTGTACCAGCAGCAATACAGTGACCCAGGACAACTCTGAGGGATTTATGGTAAAGATGCTACCCACATTCAGAGGAAGGACTGCAGGAGAGGAAACACATAAGAAAAACAACTGCTTGAACGCATGGGTCGGGGTGGACATGATTGGGGGTGTGGACTCGAAACCACGAAACCAATGCAACTACCAACAATTTGGAAATTGGTCTTGATCAAGGACACATGACAAAACTAGTGGAAATGCGCATTGGCCATGGGTAGGGGGGGCGTGGGGGGGAAGAAGGGGAAAGGAGGAGCATGAATCATGTAACCATGTTAAAAATGAATATTAATAAATGTTAAAAAAAACAAAAAACAATATGGTACTGGCTAAGAGACAGAAGGGAGGATCAGTGGAATAGACTTGGGGTAAATGACATCTGCAAGACAGTGTATGATAAACCCAAAGAGCCCAACTTTTGGGACATGAATCCACTATTTGACAAAAACTGCTGGGAAATTTGGAAAACAATATGGGAGAGATTAGGTTTAGATCAACATCTCACACCCTACACCAAGATAAATTCAGAATGGGTGAA
>NC_058131.1:219231113-219280380 GCF_016433145.1 Gracilinanus agilis
AAAAAAAAAAAAAAAAGAAAGGGTACCTAAGGGAATGGAGGACTAGGAATGTATTAAGGTATCACAGGTTAAGATGAGGGTGAAAATAAAATAGATTGATTATATGCATATGTGTGTATGTACATGTGGGGGCATATATGTATATGTCTGTCTGTCTCTCTCTCTCTCTCTATCTATCTATCTATCCATCTATCCATCTATCTATCTATCTATCTATCTATCTATCTATCTATCTATCTATCNCCATCTATCCATCTATCTATCTATCTATCTATCTATCTATCTATCTATCTATCTATCTATATCTGTCTATTAATCCATCTCTCTCTCTCTCTCTCTCTCTTTCTATCTCTGTCTCTGTCTTTCTGTCTGTCTGTCTCTCTATTTCTCCATTCATCCATCTATCTATCTATCTGCACACACATATTTTTGATTTTGGCATTTAGGAACTTTCACCATCTTGTTCCAAGTTTTATATCATAGGACTCCCTCCATGTACTCTGTTTCCTAACCAAATTAAAATGATTCTACTCCTCTTTTTCATCTTGTACTAGCCAATCTCTGTGCCTTTGTTCATACCATTTCCCATGCCTGGGATAGATAATATTTTCTTTCATTCTTTTTAAAATTTAGAATATTTTCCCATGGTTACATGATTCATGATCTGCCCCTCTTCCCTCCCCCCTCCTGGAGCTGACAAGCAATTCCACTGGGTTATACATGCATTATTGTTCAAAGCCCATTTCTATGTTATTCATATTTGCAGTAAAGTGATCTTTTAATGCCAAAACCCCAATCGTATTCCCATCAAACACGTGATCAATCAGATGTTTTTCTTTTGCATTTCTACTCCTACAGTTCTTTCTCTGGATATGGATAGTGTTCTTTCTCATAAGTTCTCCTGGATTATCCTGGATCACTGCATTGCTGCTAGTAGAGAAGTCCATTATGTTCAATTGTGCCATAATGTATCAGTCTCTGTGTACAATGTTCTTCTGGTTCTGCTCTTTTTGCTCTGTAGATAGTGTTTTCCTCCCTCCATCTGTAGTTTTTGAAGCCTATATTTAACCCTTCCTGATTCCACTTGCTCCATCTCCTCCAAATGAAAATGGTACCTCTCTCCTCACATAGCACTTTGTCTGGAGCTCTTCTTTGCCCTTAATCTATTTTTCCTTGTAAGAGGGTGATAATGTGAGTATGTTTTCCATTAGATCATTGGATCATAGATTATAGATTGGTTCATAGATTTAGAGCAGTGGTTCCCAAACTTTTTTGGCCCACCACCCCCTTTCCAGAAAAAATATTACTTAGCCCCCTGGAAATAAATTAAAAAAAAATTTAATAGCAATTAATAGGAAAGATAAATGCACCTGTGGCCATCACCACCCTCCTGGATCTCTGTAGCACCCACCAGGGGGCAGTGGTGCCCACTTTGGGAATCACTGATTTAGAGCTAAAAGGGAGCCTGGAAGCTCTGTAGTTCAACTCCTTTATTTTAGAGAAGAGGAAACTGAGGTCTAGCTTGGCTACCTGGCTTGTCTGTGATCACATATAAGTTCCATCAGAACAAGGTCTATGTTTCATCTTTTTTTATTTTCTGTTGCTAGTACATGATGGACATTTTGTAAATTACTGTTTACTACATCAAGTTGAATCAGTACTATATACCTAGAGTGGTAGAGTATGTTTTAAGTGAAACAAGTACTAAATGAATATTTCTAAAAAGTTTTTGTAAAAAGTTGATCGTATGAAATTTTACCAGAGTTGGAGAAAAAAATCGGTTGCCATCTTTGTGGTCACTGAAAAACTCTCAGTCTGGTTCTGAGAGCACTTCTGTTGTCTGCGGTTTCTGTATCTTGCTATCATTAGGACTGAAAGTGCTTTCATTAAGATCCACTGCCCCCCAGGATCACTCATATTTTGTCACAGAAATTCCTCCAGGGTGAAAATGCGCACGGTTGGATTCAGTTTAACAGTAGTGGTAAGTTGGGTTGTTATTTTTGGTGGGATACAGGCTCTGACTTCAGCAATCCTTGCTTATTAATTAAAGACTCTTTTGAAACCACTCTTCAGGCAGCTAGCTGACCAGGGAAGGCCTCCTAATGTGCTCGTGCCCTAGAGCAAATCTTTCTTCATCCTTCCTCTGTAAGAGCTCTCTTGCTAAATTGGAGATGGTGAAATGCATGGGGAGTTTGGATGAAAGGAAATCGGCCTAATTTTTCCTTTTCTAAGAGGCCCAGCTGAGCCTGTGCAACAGTGACAGAGTTGCCAGTGCTTAATGGAAGGTTCAAAGCAGTGACCCATCTGAAAGCAATCTCCTTACCACTGGTGATGGAGAGATGTATGTGTGTGGATGCGTGCGCATGCACACGTGTGTGCCCCAGAATCACAGGAGCATTCTTTGGACCCTCTAGCTATAAAATCCTAGAAAAATGGAATGGAATTGAAAGTAAATATATACAGGATGATTTAACAGATATTTTTAAAAATTGTTATATCGAGGCCATTAGAACTGTTAGCAGTAAAGGAAGACTTATTGCTATTGACTTTCTGAAATCGTCTTAGTTAATAATGGAGGGAGGAGAGTGTATTGATTTATGTTTGTAACCAAAGATTTGGTGGCATGAGGCAGAATGGTATGGAGGAAAGAATGCCAGATTCTGAGACATCAAGATCTTGGTTCTGCCACTTATTACCTGTGTAGCCTTAGGTAAATCCTTTACCATCTCAAACCTCAGTTTCCTTTATCTATAAAATGAATTCAACTAGATGAAAATCTATTTGTTCCATCTAGCCTGATTTCTAGTTTTAAATAAATTATAGCAATAACCCATAACATGTTAAAATGGAGCTGATAATAAATAAATAATAAGTAAAATAGAATGTAAAAATAAAATAATAAATAAAATGACATACAAAATGACTCAACAGTGTGACAAGGCAACTGAAAAAGTTGATTTGGTCTTTGGGTTACATTAAGGGAGTCTCTGGAATAAGGATGTCAGAATCCTGTTCTACTTTCCCACATCTGCAGGATTGTTTTTATTTCTGGGATCACAGTTTAGGAATGATATTGATAAGAATGCCCAGAAGAAGGCAACCAAGGTGATGCAAGATCTTGAATGTGTTCTGCATGACAATCATTTGAAAGAACTGGGAATACTTACCCTGGGAAAGAAGATTGAGTGGAGGGAAGGGAGAGAAACTAAGTAATGGGTGGAATTTGATTTTTTTTGGTGAGAAATAACTTGCTGAACAATTAAAGTTGTCCCCAAATGGCCTGGGCTCCCTAGGGAGGTATTGGTTTCCCATCCTTGGAGGTATTCTCACACAGGCTGGATGATCCCTTGCCAGGTTAAGTTGCAAAGAGGATTCCCTTCAGATAGGGTTGGACTAAATGATCTCTAGTACCTTTTCCAACTCTGAAATTCCGTGATAGGAACTGGACCTGTGATTTCACTAGAATAGGAAACTCCTGGGTGAGAAAACTCTCTCTACTAAAGTAGATCAGTACCTTCTCTCTAACTTACTGTTTTAGAGAGTTGACTAGAATGAGTTTAGTGACTTGCCCAGGGTCACACAGCCAAATATGTGTTAGAGGAATAACTTGAACCCAGTTGCTTTAGGCTCTGAATTCAGCTCTTTTTCTCACTGTAACACTGCTCCTGAGTCCTCAGTCTTAGTGTCTTCCTTCTTGGACTATCCCTCCCCCAATTTAATTTTTTTTTGTTTGTTTATTTGTTTGTACATAGTTTTTTTAAACCTCTTACCTTCTGTCTCAGAATTCACACTAAGTATCAATGCTTAAATAAGATACTAAGACAGAAGAATGGTAAAAGCCAGCCAATTGGGGTTAAATGACTTGGCTAGGGTCACGTAGCTAGGAAATGTCTGAAGCCACATTTGAACCCAGGATCTCCTGACTTTGGTGCTCTAGCTGTTCCTGTACATCGTTCTTTGCATATTGTCTCTCCATTCCTGAACTCCTAAGTCTAGTCTTTACATAGTGCTTGGCATGTAGCAAATCTTTTCAACTCCTACCTTCTATCTTAGAATCAATACTAAGCATCAGTTCCAAGGCAGAAGAATAGTAAGGGCTAGGAAATTAGGGTTAAGTGATTTTCCCAGGGTCACACAGGCATCTGAAGTTAGATTTAAACTCAGACTCCAAGCCCAGTTTCCTATCCACTAGCCCCGTAGCTGCCCCACATAGCAAGTATTTAATATACACTAGTCCACTGACAGACCACATCTGATTTCGTGAAAATGGCTTAAATTAATAAATTACACTGCAAGGGATAGAATTTCAAAGGTGGGAAATTTAGGCTAAGCTAACTTCTTCATTTGATAGATGAGGAAAATGAAGTCCAGAGCTGAAATGACTTGTTCCACTTTTACAGCTAATTAGTGGAAGTGTCAGGACTAGAATTCAAGTTTTCTGACTATCTCTATATCAAATTTTCTCCCTCATAAAAGGCTTACAAAACAGACATAATAAATAAAGTGCATAGCATACAGGAGCGTTCCCAAAGCATGAATTGCACAAAAAAAGTGAACTTTCTTTTTCCTTCTTTGTAAAACCAAGGAGTGGGGCTAGAGGGCCTCTCACATCCCTTTTAGCTATAAACTTATACTTCTATCCACTCAAATGGGTCATCATCCTGACCTACATAAAGCAAATATATGTTCAATTTAATAAGCATCTATTAAGCACTTAATTAACAATGTTTTTTTTTATGTCTCGGCATTTAGAAAGGAGGTTGAAGGGCAACATATAAATCTAGCCGACATTAATTTATTAATCATCTATTAATCACTTAGTTAACAACAGTTTTGTGTGACATTCAGAATGGATGATGAGTGATCAGTTTGATGCTCTAGGGTTTAAAAATGCTTTCAGCATCATTAATATGACCAGAGTATTCTAGATATAGACTCAGAAAATGCAAGTTCTAGTTTGGTTCTGCCAATAACCAGTCTGAATTGCCACATTGCCCATAAGACAGCTAAGTGATGCAGTGGATACAGCACCAGCCTTGGAGTCAAGAAGACCGGAATTCAAATCTGGTCTCAGATACTTATTAGCTGTGTGACCCTGGGCAAGTCACATAATTCCTTTTTGCCTCAGTTTCCTCATCTGTAAGAGAACCAAAGAAGGAAATGTCAAACTATTCCAATATCTTTGCTAAGAAAACCGCAAATGAAGAGTCAGAGATGATTAAAATAACTGAACAACAATAAAAGTCAGTTTATATCATAGAATCATAGGATCAAAGATTTAAATGTCAGGAGATGTCTAGTCTAAACCTCTCGCTTTTTAGATGAAGAAACTGAGGTTCAAAGAACTTGTGACTTGCCCAGGATAGTAAATTGCAGTCAGGATGGAAACAAAAGTCCTTTTATTTTAAATCTTCAAAGGCTAGTATTTTTATCCCCAAGATAAAGAGGCTAGACTAGATAATATAAGAGCTAGAAGTGGCTTTAGAGATCATCTTAATTTATTTTTATTGATATCATTTGTTCTTGTATCATTTTCATTTGGGAATATGTTTTCTTCCTTCCCTACCCAATGACCTATCCTTTGTAAAAAGAGACTAAAAATGAAATTGGAGAGTGAGGATCAGTTCAGCAAAATGAACACACACACAAATGCAATGTGACAGTGTATGTAACATTACAAACACATATTCCCTCACATCTCTCAAAATAAAATTTATTTTCTTCATTTCTTCTAGGGGACCAAGTTTGTGGACTAGATAATATTTTAAGTTCTCTTTTAGCTGTGAAGTCTATATGTATCCTTTTTTTTTCCCCAGAAAAGGAGGCCATATGATTCAGTGGAAAATTGATTTAGTCACAAGACCTAGAATCAAATCCTTACCTTATTACCTGATAGCAGGCAATTAACAGCCTCCCTGAGCTTTAGTTTCCTTATTCAAAAAATTAGGGAGTTGGATTCGCTGATCCATGAGCTCCTTTGTAGTTCCAAGTCTAGGGTCTTGAAATATCCTAATAACAAGCAAGACTTCCATATCCATATCCATAACTATTGTTAAAATGTATGGTTGCCATATTTTGTTGGTGTTCATTTATTTCCGTCATGCCTGACTCTTCATGACTCCTTTTGGGTTGGGTTTGTTTTTTTTTTTTTTGCAAATATCCTTGAGTGGTTTGCTATTTCCTTTGCCAGCTCATTTTAAAAATTAGGAAACTGAGGGAAATAAGGGTTAAATGACTTGTCCAAGGCCATATAGCTAGGAAGTGTCTGATGACGGATTTCAACTTGAGAAGACGAGTCTTCTGATTCCAGGCCATTCCATTGTGCCACCTCGCTGTCTTATGTACCATATATGGTTACCATGCAATATGCTATATGTATTTTTATAGTCTTTTCAAAAAAGAACCATTGTATTATTTTATTATTTAAAAATTTCACTAAGGAAAGACTTCAGTTTTGGAAAGTTGGACTCTGATTACCCTCTCTCTGATACTTTTATTTATTTGTTTGTTTTAAAATAAATCCTTATCTTCTGTTTTAGAATTAATACTAAGTATTGGTTCCAATGCAGATGAACAGTAAGGACTAGGCAATGGGGACCAAGTAACTTGTCCAGGACCACACAGCTGGGAAGTGTCTGAAGTAAGATTTGAGCCTGTGCCCTCCTATATCTAAGCCTGGCTCTCAATCCACAGAGTCACCTAATTACCCCTTCCATCATACTTAAAAAAATTTTGACAGAACCTTAGCATCAAAGACAGTTTGGGGGGGCAAGAATTTGGGGAAGATAGAAGAGAAAAGGCAGGAAAGGCAGCCCAAGAAGTGTGAGGTGAATGGGTGTAAGCAGAGGGGAAAGAGGAGGCATCTTTTTTTGTCTTGATCATTGAGGATTGAGGTGATTGTATATTAGCCTATGAAAGCCTTTAAAAAAATTCCTGACTAGCGCTACCTCCTTCTGTCTCCCTTTTGTCAGGAATAAATGACTAATGGTACTGAGAAGCAAAATAGAGGTGGTAATTTGACAGGGTTTGAGGAGGAGACTAATGGGAAATGCCAGGGGACCATTGCAAAGTTTCCTAGCTGAATGGCTTTGAGATGTGTGAGCATGGTGCTTTTAGTGTTGTTTAAAAAAAAACAACTAAGGGGAGGTTGCATTTCTAAAAGGATCAGAAGGTGATAGATTTCTCTTTTGTTGCCCAAATTAATCATTGGTATGTTGCCAATATCTAATATTTGTTCAATAAATTGGGCTAGTCCCAGGCCAAATTGTGAAGTCTGTCGGCATTTCCTGAGACTCAGGGTCTAACTCACCCTAAGAGAGAAGAGGGATACTTAGCTTACCTGAGTGGCCTGGGAAAGTGAGATCCTACTGAGGATTTTGCAGTGTGGAGAAGGTGCCCCTGGTAGAAGGTATCAATGAAAAGGAAGCTAGGTAGAGGAAGCCAAAGGGCATTTTAAAGGAGAGAAACTCACTAGGCAAAGCAATTGAATGAGCAATGGGCTACACTCCCCGCTCCTCCTTCCTCTCCTCTGAGTAATTACCTCTCAGGAGTCCATCAACAATGGATTTGAGCATTATTCCAACCATAGCTACTAAATCGTGAGACTTTTTAAACTGACTTGTCATGTTACACAAAGGCCAAGAAGTGTGGTTGATTTTTTTTTACTTAAATGGAGATAGGTGCCTTCTGACTGTGGTTGGGGCATGGTGCCTTGGATGACTTTGACTATTTGATATGGAAGGCTTTCCCTATATACTTCTTGGTCCGTACCTTGGATGCTCTGAGTAAGATCCGTTTATCTCTGTCCTGCTGCCTGGTTTCTTTCTAGCCCTTCTTCACATTGCTGTCCTTTCATGCTTTCTATCTTTAAGCCAAAGTAGACTAGCTGTCCTCCAAGCTCAGCATGCCATATTCTGCCTTTGACTAGGTCAGGCCCCCATCTCTGGAATGAACTCTTTTTTTATCTCTACATTTTAGAATCTCATTGCCTTTTAAGGCTCCTCTAATTTCTTCCCTTTCTACCAATTGAAAGTATTATCTAACTTCTAATATTCCTATATATACAGTTTAGATCCATCCTTTGCCAATCAATCATTTAATAAACAGTCACTGTCTTAAGTCCTGGGGATAAAAAGATAAAATATTCTCTGTTATCAAGGGGCTTACATTCTTTTTCTTTTTCTTTCCATATGGCTCATTGTTGTAAGAGAATACTCATATAAAACTAAGCCTCCCAAATAAAAGTCCAAATAAACTAGCATGAAAAATAGTATGCTTTGATCTGCATTACAACTCCAACAGTTCTTTCTCTGGAGATGGATAGAATTCTTTGTCTTAAGACCCTCAGAATTGTCAGGGATCATTGTTTTACTGGGAGTAGCTAAGTGTTTCACAATTGATCATTCCACAGTATGGCTGTCACTGTGTACAGTGTTCTCCTGGTTCTGCTTATTTTGCTCTGCATCAGTTCATTTAGGTCTTTCCAACTCTTTCTGAAATTATCTTATTCATTATTGCTTACCGCACAACAGTATTCCATCACAAACACATACCACAATTTGTTCAGTCATTCCCCAATTGAGTGGCATCTTTCCCATTCTTTCCACCACAAAAAGGGCTGCTACAAATACTTTTTGTACAAGTAGGTCTTTCCACACCCATCCCATCCCCTGTTTTTAAAAAAAATTTCTTTGGGATACAGACTTCGTGGTGGTATCAAAGGGTATGCATAGTTTTATAGCCCGTTGGCCATATTCCCAAATTGCTCTCCAGAATGGTTGGATCAGTTCTCATCTCCACCCAACAATGCATTAGTAACCCAATTTTGTCACAGTCGCTCCAAAATTCATCACTTTCCTTTACTGTCATTGGTTGATCTGAGAGGTGTGAGGTGATACCTCAGGCTTGTTTTAATCTGTATTTGTCCAATCAAGAGTGATTTAAAACATTTTTTCATATGATTATTGATAGCTTTAATTTCTTCATCTGAAAACTGCTTGTTTTAGCCTTTGACCATTTGACAATTGGGGAAAAGCTTGTACTCTTATATTTGTCTTTGTTCTCTATATATTTGAGAAATGAGACCATTATCAGAGAAATTTGTTATAATATTTCCCCTTGGTTTATTGTTTCTCTCCTAATCTTGGTTATATTGGTTTTGTTTGTACAAAACCTCTTGAGTATAATATAATTAAAATAATTCATTTTTATACTTGGTAGTGTTTGCAACCTCTTAGTCATAAATTCTTCTCTTCCCCATAGATCTGACAGGTAAACTATTCTATGTTCTCCTAATTTACTTATGGTATCACTTTTTAGTGTCTAAATACTGTACCCATTTGAATCATATTTTGTATAGGGTGTGAGATACTGGCCTATACCTAGTTTCTGCTAAACTGTTTTCTAGTTTTCCTAGCAGTTTTTGTCAAATAGTAGATTCTTATCACAAAAGTTGGGAGATTATATGCAGCCGAAGGGTAAACTCAATGTTTTTGTTTATTGGAAGTACTTTCCTCCCTTTGTTGAAGCCTCATGAAGTTTCCCTTAGGTTTAGTTCTCTGCTGGGTCAGGGAGTGGGCATTGGTAATGTCAGAGAATATGACCTTTCCTCCATGTTTTCAGTTTGTCCTTCATGTTTATCTTAGCTCTTGAGGCAGATGCTATTGTCAGGTGGGGGTACTGCAATGGATTTTGATGGAAATTCCAGATATTCAGAACTTTTGAAATTCATAAGGATAATCACAGCAGCAAGAATTGAGAGAGAGAAACTTGATCTCCTCCTCTTCTCCCCACCCCCTCAAGTATTTACCTCTCAAGAGACCATCAGCACTAGATTTGACCACTACTCAAATCATGGCTACTGTATTATAAGACTTTTTAAACTGATTTACTGTGTTACAGATAGTTCAAGAGGTGTGTTTGACTCGTTCAGCCAATCACAAGATGTTTCCTGATTGGCAATCGTCAATCTTAATCCAAAAATCATAGCACTTCTCCCCAAAATATTAAAGATTTGTTCACCACTAGTTAACACTTTTTATTGATTGGTTCAATTCAGGTGTCTGGGCCTTCTGTGATAGCATTAATTGAGGATAGGAATACCTCTCCTCCATGTATAAATAAATATAAAAGTTATATAGAAGGAATACAAGATAGTTTGGGGAGAAAGGGAAAATTGGCCCCTGGGGGATCAGGAAAGACTTCATGCAGAAAGTTACATTACTGTACTGTAAAAAGCAAGAGAGAGGGAGTGAGTGCACTCCAGATATGGGGGAGAACCAATGAAAAAGCATTACTCTCTACCTTATAGTATACATTTATCATAGGTCCAGAGTGGGAAAAGATCTTAGAGATCATCCAGTCCAATCCCCCTCATTTTAAAGATGAAGAAATTGAGGTCCATTGAGGTTAAGCAGCTTGTCTAAGACCATACAAGCTGTAAGAGGGAGCATTATATTTTGAACTCAGGTCCTGTTTCTGTATATATGCTGTTTCCCCCCATTAGAGCATAGGCTCCAAGAAGGTGGTGGCTATGTTGTTGTTGTTGAATCATTTTTCAGACATGTTTGACTCTTTGTGACCCCAATTGGGATTTTCTTGGCAAAAATACTGGAGTGGTTTGCCATTTCCTTTTCTAGCTCATTTTACAGATGAGGAAACTAAGGCAAACAAGGTTGAATGACATGCCCAGGGTCATGTACCTAGTGTCTGAGGTCAAATTTGAACTCAGGAAGATATATCTTCAAGGCTCCAGGCTTGGTAATCTATCTGCTGTACCATCTAGCCCCCCAATCGGCAGCTCTGCCCATGGGTAACTCTGCTGGATTTATTTTTGGAACTCCTCCAGTGTCTAGCACCTAGTAGGTGCTTAACAAATGTTTGCTGAATGATGGATATAATCTTATCAACAAACAAACCATTGGATTGTAGCAAAAGGGTTCTTAGATCCTTAACCTAGAAATGTGCTGCCCTGTGAACATTAGCTGGACTAAATCGGAGTTTAGGCAATCGAACAACCCATCATCAATTGTGACTGTCTCTGGCTAGGTAGATGAATAGCACATAAAACTAATCAAATAGGCAGTTAACATTCTCTCTTAACTTTCTTCCAGAATGTTTATCTTGAAAGGACTTATAATAGTGTTTATGCAATATTTTTTAGTTTAAAAACTTTTTTGGCTTGTTTTTCCCTCAGTTCTTAGGAAAATGTTATGAGTGTATCCAGATACACATATAAAAGTACTTACCAAGGAACATTTCAATAACAGATGCCTTCATAGCGAGAACAGCAATTCCCATAAATATCAGAATGGCACCCTAGAGAGGAAGGAACAATAACACCATAACATTTCAGCCAGAAGTTCTGAATTTCTGCTTGCTTAATGATAGAGAATCAGCTATATCATTCTACATTGTCCTCTGGAGCCCCAGGATCCCAAGTTGTGTCCTCCTGTACGTGTCATGCTGAGATAGCAGATGGCCTATGTTTCTGGCACACACAATTTCTATCCTAAGCTAGACATGCCAACTGGAGTCATCAGCCTCTTTGCCACTTCTTTTGGGTCCCTATCCTTTCCTTAGACCAAACAATGAGACAGTGGAAAAAGTCAGTCTTAGCAAAATACCAGACCACATTTGGAAATGGGCCAGCCAGATGCTATGCTCATTCCTGGGAGCTTCTTGGGGTGCTATCATGGGAAATTAGCAGTGTTCCCAATATTGGGAAGCCATTGGTCTACAAGTGTATAAGTTAGGGGAGCATTGGGGTGGTCTGCTATGCTTTTTGAATTATTTTGTCTTCTAACCTCCAAGCTAAGGATTATTTGAACCTTTGCCTCTCCTTGTTTAAACCATACCTATATTTATGTAAAAGAAGGTGGCATGGGGCAGTGATTAGTGTTGTATTCACAGTTAGGAGACCTGGATTCATATTCTGCCTTTGACACTTAATAGTTGCCAGAGATAGGATGGCCAAATCACTGAAACGTTCAGCCTCAGTTTCCTTCTTTGTATAATAGTATCTATATTGCAAGGACATTGCGACGATAAAGTTAGGTAAATGTATAAAGAACTTTGTAAGTGTGTAGGTACTCTAAACATATCAGTTATTAATATAATATAATGTATTAATCAAGAGTCATAAAATTAGTAGGATCATAATAGCACAGATTTAGAGTTGGAAAGGGTATTCCTTAGATTATACCTATATTTATACTTCTATTATTAATTAATTTGGGAATTAGAAGAAAAGAGTTTTAATCATGGCTCAAATACTGCCTAGATGTGGGTAGATGTCGGACTGTGGGCAACTGGCCATTGCATCTTTCTAGTGATCAGTCTCTTCATTTGTAAAATGAGACCATTCTGGCCCTTAAGTGCTATGGTTTATTTCGTGTTTCACGGATTCTTTCTTCATTATGGCTTTTTAAAGCATTAAAAACAATAACAATTAGTCTAAAGAACAAGGCTAAACCAAACAGAATGAGCCACTTTCCTAAACTATACCAAATCAGAGTTTTGGTAAGTTAAGGTCCCAGGAGGAGACTACTAACCATTGGTTAAATAATGACTAGTTAATAGATTTTGGTCTCAAAGCATACATGAAACCTTTCAAATCTGCCTTGGGATTCAGCGTAATACAGGGAGTGCTGTGATAAACTTTGCAAAAATTTTAATTGTGATGTATTTCTTTAGTAGATTTAAATAGGTCCAACTTGCATTGGAAGTAAATTCCACAGGCCCAGTTCTCCTCTACCCTGATCTTTTCTCCCTCTAAACCACTTCTACTGATGAATATGTTAAGTTTCTTACTTTATTAGTGATATATCCTTTCTCCTAGGAGATAGAATTTTGAAGCAAAAGAAAAAATGTATATATGATACATGTGCAAATATCACATATATACATATATTCAGAGAGAGGGAGAGTTAGAAGAGAGAGAGAGAGAGAGAGAGAGAGAGAGAGAGAGAGAGAGAGAGAGAGAGAGAGAGAGAGAATCTAAGAATGATTGTTTCCTTTGGAAAAGTTTTCTTTTTTCTTAAATGGGCCAGTTGCAAGTTCTGCCTAAAACCTTTGGGATTTCAGGATGTGACTAGGAAATGGAATTTGATCTTCCATGTGTTAGATGGACACATAAAAATAAGTAGGATTCCAGTAAATTCTCTAAGCCCTGTGGAGATAACATCAGGATATTGAGTCACCAGTGATGGAACCTGACCAGGGCCACTGTGCTTGGTGCAATCAGAATATTTTCAGGATTCTCTCTCACTACAACTATTGTTTAGTTTACTGGTTTCTTTGCACTTACACATGAAATGGAAATGTGTTTTTTAAAATATGTAAGTTCCCATTCTTATCCACTTCCAAAGTCAGAGAGCAGGCCAGCCAACCTACTGCTGAGTTGCCTCAAGGTGGAATGGGTTGTCTTAGGACATGGTGGTTAGAACTATAGAAAGAAGTTTTTTTCACCTGGAAACAAAGCAAAATAGCTTTGTGTGATGTGTGTGCTGGCAACAGTCACCCAGAGGACAGTCTGACCACATTTGCAAGGGGCAATCGAGGCTTTGTCTCTGCAGAGGAACTAGCCAAAGGGAAGAATGCCTCCGGATCCTAGGGAGGGCAGTGCTGGCTGGCAGATGATCCTGATGCAAAGTCTGAAGATTGTGGTCACTTAGGAAAACAACATATTTTCTAGAGGAGGAAGCTTCTCCTACCCCATCCAGATGTTGGCACCCTGCATTAAAGTCTTCATAATAGTTTTAGCTCTAATAGTAGATCTTCCCTCACTGGAGATTTTCAAGCAGAAAGTGGACAACTACTTACAAGTTATATAAAGAGGGAATTCTAATTCAGGTACCAATTGAACTAAAGGAGCTTTCATGTCCCTGTCAACTGTAATTCTCTGATCCTGTGAAATACCATGAAATAATAAGTAGGATCCATGTTTCAGTACTTCATATATTGTTGGTTTTCACTTTAAAAAAAGAATAGCAGAGATTTGTTAAGTAGTATGCTCCAAAGGTATAAATCCATTCTGAAAACAGGGTTAGCACATCCCACACAATTTAGCACCCAACAACTTAAAATACAGAAAAAAGAGAGAAAAATAGTTTATGGTAACAATAGATATTTACTGAGGACCTACTATTTCAAGGCACTATGATGGCATTTGATGGGTAAAAGGATGCCAAGTAGAATTTGAAGTATTCTTTGAAATCTGATGTCTAACCATGATTCTGAATTTTTTGTTGCTGCTAAGAGAACATGATTAAAAAAACCCTTTACCTTCCATTTTAGAATCAATATTGCATAAGGCAAAAGAGCAGTAAGGACTAGGCAATGAGGGGTAAGTGACTTACATAGGGCCACATAGCTAGGAAGTGTCAGAGGTCAGCCTTGAACCTAGGATCTCCTATCTCTAGGCTTGGCTCTATCCACTTAGCCAATAGCTGTGCTCTACGTCCCACCATGATTATTTTTTGTTGAGAGGAATCATAGCATATTATAGGAGAGCAAAAAGACTCATGCGTGGACAAGTCATTATAAGTATATGTGCTATATCATTTAAGAGAAACACATATGTATTTGTGTGTGAGAGTTCCTTACAATTCGTGGAACACTTGAAAGATGCTATGGAACAAACTGTTTGAGAATTATTGATCTAATCCTTTTTTTAAAATTTTAAACCCTTACCTTCTGTGTTATTGGCTCCTAGGCAGAAGAGTGGTAAGGGAAGGCAATGGGGGTCAAGTGACCTGCCCAGGGTCACACAGCTGGGAAGTGTCTGAGGCTGGATTTGAACCTAGGACCTCCCGTCTCTAGGCATGACTCTCAATCCACTGAGCTACCCAGCTGGCCCCTCTAATGCTTTTTTAAGGACATGAGAACTCCTCCTACCAACACAAGTCATTATTTCCTTATGTCTTAAGGAATTCAATTGAAACAAAAAAAAATCCTGTTTTGTAGCCAATATTCTGTTGCTGACTCTTTCTTAGTTAAAACACAGACCATGGGGAGGCTAGTATTTGGATCTTGTCCAGTTTGGTAGGACTGGTAGCCTTGAAGAACCTCTGGTCAGCACCATTCTACTTTGATGTATCTGAGTAGAACTTTACTGGAAGAGGACAACTAGAAATGGAAAAAAACACTGACAATACAAGCTGGGATGGTGAGGGAGGAAATGGAATTTGAGCTTGGTCTTGAGGAATGGGTAGGATTTTTTGTAGGTAAAAGGGTCAGAGAGGTCATTCTCTCTGGAAGGAATGAATGGAATAAAATAGGAAAGCACAAGTTTTCCCCAGAGAATGATGAATTGATCCATTTTGTTTGAGCAATTTTCATTTCTGATGAACAATGAGAGGCAAAGTTAGATTAGTAAATTGAGTATAGATCACGGAGGTCCTTGAATATTGAGGTAAGGAATTTGAACTTTATTGTTTAGGCAATAGGAAAAGTATTGAAAGTTTGTGGTTGATAAGAGAGGTGACATGGTTAAAGTATTAAAAGCATCTTCTAAAAAGTTCTTTTAGAGGGTGATTTGGGGATCAATGCACAAGATATTTGGGAGTGTGGAAAGACTGGAGCCAAAGAGAGGACTTAGGCGGATATAGCAATTTAGGTGAGAAGTCACCAAAACAGGAATTAAAATGGTGGTGGTAGGAAAAGAAGGGAAGGGACATGAGGGAAGAATAAACTTAATTACATCCTTTCATGCATTATTATTATTTCATTTGCTTTGTCTTCAAAACTAGATTATGAACTTCTGGAGGGAAGAACCATATCTTATGTCTCATATACTCCACCCCTACCCACAGTGCCCAACACCAAGCTGAATGCACTCTACAAACATTTTTCAACAGAACAACTAATATTCTGAGCATGACTTTCATAAAGGCTATCCTTTGTATTTTGCCATATTTTACTCTAGTAGAAAGAGTGATAGAAATGACAAGTGGGTAGTGGAGCCCAGAGCTGTCCAGCAGTTTTGTGAGAGGTGGAAGAAAACATATGGGAGCCATACTAGAGGCCAGCTTTGATGTTTTTGACAGAATGACTCTAAAGCTGTTTCTGGTGCACACTGTTGGCATTTGGTACAGCCTAGATAAGTAGCTTATTGCTCGGCTTTTTTCCCTTGTGGGATACAGCAAGCTCACAGTCAGCATTGTCTAGGGAAAATATGAAACCTTTGATTGATGAGGATAGACTTAAGTTTCCAAGGCTGACTAGAGGGACCACCTGAGGCCAGCACTGATGACATATCAACAATCTTTCTTGCCACGTTCTTTCTTTTCTTTTTCTCTTTCTTCTTTTCACTCACAGTTACCACCTCATTCAGGCCTTCATCACCCTTTGCTTAAACTGTTGTAATAGCCATTAAATTTGTCTTCATGCCTTGCTTCTCTCACTACTCCTGCTTATTTTATACACTGTTGCAAAAGGAATTTTCATTAGATATAATCCAAACAAGTGAGTCTTCTACTCAACTAATGCTGGTGGCTCCCTAACTGCCTCTAGGATAAAATCCAAACCTTGGTTAGTTTTAAAAGTCTTATAAGAGCCCAGCTCTATGCTATCTTTCCAGGCTCATATTACTTCCCCTCTCATATTCTGTGATTAAGCCAAACTGGCCTTGGCTCTATTTCTTCGATGGTACACTCTTATCTCTCAATTCCATGTCTTTATTTTGGCCATTCCTGATCCAGAAATCTCCTGTCTCCTTATCTTTGCCTCATAGACTCCCCCTCATCTTTTAAGGTGCAGCTCTGGTTTAATACGGTGCCTGGTACATAGCAGGTTCTTGATATATATATTTGTGAATTGATTTATTTTATTGGTTGTTGTATTAGGAATTCATTGCTAGTATGGACTGACCTGGATGGCTACCAAGGCCCCTTCCTACTATAAGATTCTCTGATTCTCTATATGTCAGTTTACAATAACAACAACAATATAATTGACATCTATATAGGACTTTAAGTTTTGCAAAATGCTTTATATCAATTAACTCATCTCATCCTTACAGTACCTTGCACAATGCCTGGTACATAATAGAAGATTGTCAAACTAAATTGAACCAAAGAGGAAACATCAGGTTGAGAGATGTTGTGAAGCAAGATTTCTCAATTGAATGGATTTGTATGTAACATGGGGAAGAATGAAGATTACTGGATAATGCCAAGATTATAAAGCTGAGATCCTGGAAGGATGGTAGTACTTTCAATGGAAAAATTGAAATTTGAAAGAGGGGAGTTAAAGAAAAAATGGGTTTAATTTTTAGACATTGAGTTCAAGATGGTTCTAGGATAACTAATTTGAAATTCATAGTAAGCAGTTGGTGATACAGGGCTGAAACTTAGGAAAGAAACTGAATTGGACACAAAAATCCGGGAATAATTTGCATAGATATAGTAGTTAAACCTATGGGAATTGATAATATTACTGAGAGAGAGAATAAAGAGAAAAGAGACCCAAGCCAGAATCTTGGAGGGCATCCACAGTTAGGGGTCATGATAAAAATGATGATCCAATAAAGGAGATTGAGGAATTGTCAGATAGAAAGGAAGCAAAATAAGAGGAAGAACTATCACAAAAACTCAAAGAGGAGAGAATTTTTTCTTTTTCGTCAACCTTCTTATTTCCTTCCTTCTTTTCCCTTGTTATTGCCTTTTCTCTTTACGTTGGAGGATTGCCAGAGACACCAAAAAGATAATTCCTAGCACTAGTGGTAAAAACCTGTTTTAACAAGTGGTAGAAACCTAGTTGAGAGCATTATTCAGAGAGATTGGATCTTTCATCCTTGACTCCTCATTCTCTCTTACCTCCTATATCTAGTCCCCAAGTCCTTTACATTTTACCTTCAAGATATTTACCTTCATAATATCTCTAGACTATGCCCTCTTTTCTCCCTTGACATGGCCACTAACCTAGAATTGGTCCATATCACATCCAGTCTGTTAATGCTAGTTTCCCTACCTAAAGTTTCTTTCTTCTCCAATCCATCTTTTATTCAGCTGTCAAATTTATGTTCCTAAAATGTAGGAATGTTACCTTCTCTCTTCCCCCAATTCATTATACTTCTAGTGTTTCCCTAATGCTTCCAGAAGCAAGCATAAATTCTCCCTTTTGGCTTTTAAAGTCCTTAACCCAGCCTCTTCCTATCTCTCCAATCTTTTTTCTTATTCAACCCTAAGTATTTTGTGTTCCAGTGACATTGGTCTCTGCTATTTTTTTTTTGAATAAGACATTCCATCTCCTGAGTTTTGGTTATTTTCACTGGCTGAACTCCATGCTTGGAGCTGTCTCTCTCTGGTTCTCTTCAAGTCTCAGATGAAATCTCACCTTCTACAAAAAGCCTTTCATACTCCTTCTAAACCCTAGTGTCTTTCCTCCTGCCTTCAATTTATCCTGAATATACCTTGTTTGTACATAATTGTTTCCATGTTATTTCCACCATTAGACTGTCAGTTCTGTGATGGCAGGGATTGTTTTTGTTGTTCTTTGCATCACTGGCATTTAGCACAGAGCCTAGATGCTTTTGACTTGACTTGACTCATTGGATAAATTGTAAGAAAGTAGATAATTTCTCAGAGACTTAGTATGAAATTGTTGAGTCTAATCACCTACACCCAGACTATTTGTTGGGTCTTTGGTGAAAGGATAAAAAGAGAATCAAGAGAGTGGAACTCTAGTACACTATAAGCATTAATTTATATACTATCCAGTCCTAATCCCCATCATGTGCAGATCATTCTCCCTCCTTTCTCAAGGTTTCAAAGGCTAATGTCTCCCTCCCTAAACTGTCTAGTATTGATTTTGTATCTAGTCTATATATACTTATAAATAAATGTGCATGCTACTTCCCCAGTAAAAGATTTTCTGCTTGGGATATAGAAATATATTTACATATATATATATATGAATATATATACAAAAGGGGACACAAACAGGGCAATTTTGTTACTACCATATAAAATTTAATACACACCTTAAAATATGAAAGCTTAAAGTTGAATGGAGACTTTTGGGATGCTCTCTGATGTATATGAGAAGTAATGTTAAATTAATTTGCAAATATAGTTTGTAGTCAAATTATGAAAGACTTTAAATGCCAATCCAAGAAGTGTGTATGTTTTCAGGATCAATTTTAGGAGCTGTTGTTGGGTAAATGCTTTATAACACTTCAAGTATTATATCAATACTTAAATGTAGACTGCTCAAGGAGAAAATTTCTTCTAACTAGGCAAGTGAGGAGAACTCAGAGGAAGAGGGAGTGTTCAGCTGGGATACCTGGGTGTGTAGGGCATTAGTTCCAGATACAAGAAGAAGATAATGTGAAAAAAATGGAAATAGGAGAGGGCAGGATGGCTCAGATATAGTACAGCATACACAAATTTGGGCACCGTGAAATAAGCTTGTAAATGTAGATCAGTGGTTCCCAAACTTTTTTGGCCTACTGCCCCCTTTCCAGAAAAAATATTACTTAGCGCCCCCTAGAAATTATGAAACTATTTATTGAACTCAGAATAGAATGTATTAAAAAAAAAGTATGGCCATCACCTCTATCCTGGATCGCTGCATCACCCACAAGTGGGCAGTAATGCCCACTTTGGGAATCACTGATGTAGATTGAAGAGAGATCGTGGAGGACCCTCAATGCCACACTAAAGAATTTATAGTTGACTTTGAAGGCAATGGGCAACTTCCAGGGAAGGTTTTTTAGTTAGAGAAATATTAGACTTACTCATTAGGGAGGACTTGGCAAGAGATTAGATATAAGTATGTAAGAAAGAGGAGAACTGACTGAGACAATGCTAGTGCCAAAACAGAGTTGTTAGGAGCAAGGGCAGGCTTTGGTGCTGGAAGATAATAAGTACACAGCATCATAGATTTTATAGCTGAGAGAGACCTTAAAGGCCATGTAATCCAATCTTCTCATTTTACATATGAGGAAACTGAGGTACAGAGAGGTTAGGCAACTTGCTCAAAGTTACACAAAGAGCAGAAGTATTATTTGAATCTATTTGTTTGGGGTTTGTTGTATCAAGTTGCATTAGGAATGCTGACTTTGATTGTCATTAGTGTGGAGATACCCAGAAGGCATTTGAAAGTGCAAGACAGGAGCCTAAAACTATAGAGAAGTCTTTCTCCCCCACTGTTCCCTGCCCCCAATCATTTCTAGCCACCATTCACAGGCAGGGTAGAGTTTTCGTGCTCCCTGGTATTAGTATGACAACGTGACTTTGATCTGGGGGTGTGTTTTCTTCATCTCAGGTTGCTCCATGCCATGCTATCTTTAGCTTTGTCATAAAAGCCAAAGCCAAGGAAGAGACCTTTTGTGTGCATTTCTCAGGCCATCATTTTGCATTTAGCCAACAGACTGACATATGGTAATGCTTACTAGATCCACAAAGATTTCTGACCCATAGTGATGCTTTGGAATATTACACATGGTAATTATATCTCTGAAGTGGTAGTTTAGCTCTTCCACTGCCATTGGGGGAAAATACTAGTTAGCAGGCATGCCTCCTAAATGAGCTCTAGAGAACTCCTTTCAAGAGTTATTTATCTTCTATAATGGAAGGTGACAGGAAAGATATACATTAGGGAAAACACTTGGTTAGAAAGTCATAGCGTGGGCCATGATCTCATCTTAGTTTTTCTGGTCACTTTATGGGATTTACCAGTTTTCTGTAGTCATAGAACCTGAAAAATAGAGTGTCTCTTTCATCTGATGCTCTTTTACCTACTGTGTGTGTGTGATCTTTTCTGAACTTCTTTTCTCCTGCAGGCTATGGGATTTCTGATGGCCAAAGAGGCTAGATAATGTAATATAGTTTAACTGATTGCTTCAGCTAAGCTGTACTGATGGGTCAAAATTGTCCTGTACTTTTGCTTTTGTCTTAAATTCTAAAGCACATGTGTAAGGCTAGTCTGTCCTTGACTTCCAGTGCCCTGATGTCCTTGCCTGTGTTCTGAAACAGAAGTGCTCGAGGGGCTGTTTGCATTATCTGTCCCTCAGAAGTTGAATGACAGTTAATATCCTGAAAGATCTTGCCAGACTAGAACACTGCACCAAATCTGATAAGTCCATGTTCTTTCTCTGTGATATGGTAGTGGGGAAGGAGAGCACTAACTATGGGGTCAGAGGACCTTAGTTCAAATCCTACCTCTGATATTATGTTACTTGGAATGTATTGTTTAGTTTTCCTGACCCTCAGTTTTTATATCTATAAAAATGATTGGGTTGCATTTACATGGCTTCTGAGTTTCCTTCCTTACCCAAGATTTTTTTTTGGTCACATGTGAATTAAATATCTGGACCTCCCACTCAGGTCAATTCCAGAAGACTGACTACAATAAGTAGCCATAGGAATTACAGTCTTGTGTTTTTATATGCCAGAGTGGCGGACTGGTAGAAGTCACAGAAGTCAGGGAATGTGATGAATGGGGACTGAGTAGTTTGCCAGACCATTCCTTTGGGCTTGGGAAAGGACCTCTCTCTCTTAGCTGTAAGGCTTATCTGTGTAGCTATCTTTGTTTTTTTTTTTTTTTTAATTTTTTTTTTTTTATTTTAAACCCTTAACTTCTGTGTATTGACTCATAGGTGGAAGAGTGGCAAGGGTAGGCAATGGGGGTCAAGTGACCTGCCCGGGGTCACACAGCTGGGAAGTGTCTGAGGCCGGATTTGAACCTAGGACCTCCCGTCTCTAGGCCTGGCTCTCAATCCACTGAGCTACCCAGCTGCCCCCTGTGTAGCTATCTTTGACAGTGTGGTGCTAGATGGAATTTGGGACCCGATGGAGCCAAATTAAATCGGCTGGGGGACTTACTTTAAGTTAGAAAGGCTGGAAACTTTCTTTCTCTCTTTCTCTTTACTAATAAACACTTATAAATTTAGTAGAAAGTCTCCAAGATTGCTTTTTTATTCATAACAGTGAGGACCTGGGATTTAATCAAAGTAGCCCTAGGGCATGCTGGTAAGCCATCTATTTTGGCAGATTGTCACCTATTGTGGAATATATGGTCTAAGAGGGTGGTCTGGAGCTTTGAAGGATTAACTTGCCAAGGATAATATAGTATATATGTCAGAGGGAAACTTTGAATCAAGGCCATCTTGATGCTAAAGTTGGTTGCCTACTTACTATATAACATAATGCCTCATAGATAAAATTTAACAGAGCTAATTACAGAGTCTTAGTCTTGGGTTAACACCCCACCACCACAACCACCAATTTTGCCTAGTATAAAATAGGGAAATTTGCTTAAAAAGGAAGAGGAGACTTTATTGGATCAATATGTCAAATGTGTGATATGAAAGCCACAAAAGTTAATGTGATCTTAAGAGTCAAGATTCAGAACATGGGAAGCAATAGTTCTTCTGTATTCTTCTGTGATCAGAGTATATATGTAGTATTGTGTTTAGGTTAGGACTATGTTTTAGGAAGAATATTGATAGGCCAAGAAGACTTCAGTGGTGGGTAAACAAGATGGGACAGTGAAGGGCCTGGCTCAAGATAAATGTCATATGAAGATCTGTTGAAGAAAATGAAGATATTTAGACTTAGATAAAATATGATAGATATTTAAATATCTGGAGGTCTGGAATGTGGAAGAAGGAATCCATTTTTCTGCTTGGTTTCCAGATGGCAGGGTTAGGAGTAATTGGTTGAAGTTGCAAAGAGGTCAATTTAGACTTGGTAAGAAGATAAACTTCCTGGAAATCAGTATACAAAATAGACTGAGCTGTCTGGGAAGATAGTGGATTTTACTTTTCATTGGATGACTTCATGCAGAGGCTAGTTGAAGACACTATAAAGATGTTGGAGAATTCATTTTTATTCTGGTATCCATTGGACTAGATAGCCTCTGAAGACTCTTTAAAATCTGAGATTCATGATTTTGACCCATAATTCCATTCTCCAGCTTATCTGGCAGACCCTTTCACAGAAGACAAACCAATCTGGATTAATGTTCTTCCAACTTCTTTAAACTACTGAAAGTATGAATATCATTACCATTGAGGTTATGTAGTTGTGGAAATGAAGGTGCCAAATTTAACTTTGATACTTTAATGAATCCATCATGTGATCAATAGAGGTGCTCCTCTTATAAATAGCAACTCCACTATGACCCATTCTGGGTCATTCATGTCCATACCCTTCGATAAATGATTCATAGAGGATCAGGTCCATACGCAGGAAACATCCTCTGTGGAGCAATGTGGTACTTACCTCTCCATCCATCTCTTATGACTTAGTCTTATTGTTATAGCTAACAACTCCTTTTTCTGGCATATATGCCTTTGCTTTTGGGGTTTTTTTGCTTCACACTTTCTTTCATAGTGGCATTATGATATAGCGTATTTCTTGAAATGTTCTTGGGGTTTAAGGATTTGGAACCACTGGGGATCTACATTCAAATCTCTCCTTTATCTTTTACTACCTTTATGACCTCAGACAATTTGCTTAACTGGGTCTCAATTACCTTGTCTATGTCATGAGAGGACTGATTCTAGAAAGCAATCTGAAATTATGCTAACAAAGTCACTAAAATATTTACCCTACCTAATCCAAAGATTCTGCTGCTAGGCATGTATCTTGAAGATGTCAACAATCAAAAGAAAGGGTTTTTTGGAAGCAAAAGGCAAAGGGCACTATGGTGGAAGAAAGTGAATAAATGGAAACACAGTAGATGTCCATTGATTGGCAAATAACCAAATAAGTTATAATTACATGAATGTAATGGAATATTATACTATAAGAAATGACAAATATTATCAATACAGAGAAGCATGGGAAAAGGAAATGATACAAAGCAACCAAGATAATAATATATAAAAGTGATTACAATAATGGAAATGGAAATACTATACATGGACTCAAAGAGAGATATAAGAATATCTCTCTCTCTGTTCTTTGCAGAGGGGTGTGTGTGTGTGTGTGTGTGTGTGTGTGTGTGTGTGTGTGTCCTATGAATATAATGTCTATGGAACACTATATATTATTATCTGGCTTTATTAGCATGCTTTATCGAACTGGCTATTTTGTCTTTTAAAATTCTTTGTTATAAGATATGATTTTTGAGGGGAAAAGAAGGGATGGTAAAGCACGATTAATAAGAGGAATGCTAATTAAAACAATTCTGAGGGACCATTCTCCAACTATCAGATTGGCTATTATGACAGAAAAGGAAAATGGCAAAACTTATAGAGGATGTGGGAAAATTGAAACATTAATGCATTGTTGAGCGAGTTGTGAACTGATTCAACCTTTCTTGAGGGCATTTTGACCTAAGCCCAAAGAAAGGGCTATAAAAAAATGTGTGTGTGTGTGTGTGTGTGTTTGTATTTATATGTAAGCATATGCTTTGACCCAGAAATACCATTACTAGGCTTGTATCACAAAGAGATAAAAAAGAAAAAGAAGAAAGACCTATATATACAAAAATATTTAAAGCAGCTTTTTATGGGGGCAAAGAATTGGAAAGTCAATGGATACCTATCAATTGGGGATAGGTTGAGTAAGTAATAGTATGTAATTGTAATGAAATATTATTGTGCTATAAGAATTGATGAGCAGGAGGAGCTCATAAAAACCTGGAAAACTTATATGAACTAAAAAGCAAAGTGAAATGAGCAGAACCAGAACATTGTACACAGTGATAGGAATACTGTACAATGAACAACTGTGAATGACTTTGTTGTTCTTAGCAATACATAGTACTAAAGAACTCATGATAAAAAGTACTATCTGCTTCCAGAGAAGGAACTGGTAGAGTTCTTATCTTTAAACTAATAAAGCAACCCTTATTTTCTAATATCCTCCTTATAGTCTAAATCCAGACAAAAGCAAACTTTTTTCATTGTCTTAATTTTTTTGTTGAAGTTTCCTTCTACAGAAGGATTAGTATGGGAAAACATTTGACATAATTGCACATGTAAAATCTATTTGAGATTGCTTGCCATCTTGAGGGGAAGGAGAGAATTCAAGACTCAAATTCTTTTAAAATGTTGGAAACTATTTTTCATGTAATTGGGAAAAATTAAATTAAATTTTAAAAAGTCAAATAAAAAAGAAAAGGTGGTATGATACATTAGAAAATGCAGGTAATATAAAAAGAAGAGACATTAATAATCAAATTTAAAAATTAAAGGGTTGGACTATATTAGAGGTTTTTAATCTTTTTGTGTGTGTCACGGACCCCTTTGGCAGTTATGTAAAGCCATGGAACCTTCTCAGAACAGTGTTTTTAAATAATTGAAACAAATACTAAATTTAAGTTGGAAGTTAGTGAAAATTAAGATAAATTTTTTTTCCTCATCTAAGTTCATAAACACCCTGAAAAACAAAGTGGACTTTTTGACACATGGACTCTGATTTATAAGGTCTTTTTCAGCTCTAAAACTATTATCCAAGTCCCCTAAATTAAAGAAAGAAGAGGCAGGACTTTGCTTAGGTGAAAGTCTTTCCAACAAACGGAGGCCATCTGTCCCATCTCTCACTCTTTGATGACTTTTATTTAGTTGGTCATTGGACTTGCTAATAATGATTTTGTCTTGGGTCTGTAGCCTGTACAACGAGATGCAATGCATCCCTCTGGTCTTCTTTTCAGGGGCACCTCTGGCCAATTGCTATGAAGTGATTTCTTCCCTCTATCATTTGCTCCCATGCATCTCCCAAGTTTGTTGAGAGAGGAAATTATTAGTTATAGAGCATAAACATAATAGAATCACAGCACAATTATGCCAGTAATAATAACGGCTAAAAGGCATATTATTTGTCCTTTATTTTTGGCCCAGGCAGTCATCACCTACTCATTCAAATAATAAATTGCAAAGCTCCAGTGAGCAAGCTTGACCTGTGCTGCTGTGGGCTGTCTTAGTGTGACAAGGGCTCACATATTAATGGTATGGGACTTCTGTTATCTCTGCTTCCCAATCATCCTTTCCCTTTCCAGAATGCACAACTTCTCACTTCCAAAGGCAAAAGCCAGTCTGAGCAAGCTTACTTTTTCTTTTAAGTCCAATACCTGCAGTGAATGAATGTTTGCTAGCAGCGAGAGCTATGAACAGGCTGGGAGCAGAGCTGCCAATGACCCAGTAACCTGGGAGGTGTATTCAGACTTACCCCAAGGGCTAGTTTTTCTTCTTCTCTTTTTATCTGAGGGAAAAGAATGTCAGGCTAGTATAGATCACCTGAGGGATGATTTTATGAATTTTTTATCACATGTCCACACAAAGCTTTCTCTTTTCCCTTACATAAGCTCAGGGAAAGAATGTAGAGGGGCAATAGTATGTGTTAACTCTCTCTGCAGAGAGACAAGTTACAGTCTTGTCAATGAGGAGACCTTTATCATGGAAAGTGATTTTCTGAAATAGTGTGAGCCATAGGAGAGCAAGATTACACCTGTGACAAGCCAGTAACCTAAGTCCTTGGGGCGGAGATAAATGATTTCCTTGGGGAATGGCTGCTTGATGCTCTTAATGATTAAGTATTGCTCAATATCTTCTTTGTGGCATCTTTCTAATGAACCTGTTCAATGTTTCTCAAGCCAGAAGACAGTCCAAGGAAGCTCCTGGCTCTTTACTTTTTAGGGGTTCAAAATCAAGGGGAAATAGAGCAATGACTTTACTTTCCCTGACTTTTCTCTCACTTAATACTTGCTAGTTGGGTCACCGTGGGCAAATAGGTTAGTCTCTCATTAATTTTTAACCCTTACTTTTCATCTTAGAATCCATACTGTGTATTGGTTCTAAGGCAGAAAACTGGTAAGGGTTAGGTAATGGGGGATTAAGTGACTTGACTAGGGTCACACAGCTGGGAAGTGTCTGATGCCACTCGTTATTAAAGTGTTTCACAAAGGAAATTTTTTTCTTCTAATTTTCAACTCAAAAGTGTCAAAATCTAGTGGATAATAGTTTTTCAAAGGTTGAGCTGAGAAATCTGAATTCAGTAATGATTTACTGAGTTCAGTGCTAAGGAAGAAATCTAGGGCAATGGCTGTAACACCAAGACCTCAGAAAAATGTAACCCACTTCAATTCAGTTGAATCCCACAATGATTTGGGGGGGGGCCCTACTATTCCCCAGGAACTATGTATGCTACAAACTAGTTATAGAAAGACAAAAAAGGAAATGGTTCCTGCCTTCAAGGTTATATTAAATAGAAACTCTTTTAGGATTTAATTAAGAAAAGCAAACTAAGTAACTGAAGCTAATTCTCATTTATTCAACCAATGTTTTATTGATCTCTTGAAAGTTACAAATAGAGCCATAGCTAAGAATTCTGGTCTTAAGCTAATCTCAGTTGCTAAGGGAAGAGCTGGGGAGAGACCTTGGACACCTGGACCTAATATTTTACAGGACTTCAGTATGATATCCCATGAAGTAAAGACCTGGAGATAATCTCATGGATGGGAACCTCAGGTTGTTGCTGCTGTAGAGGCTATTTCTAAGGGAGGTAGCACTTTGAGAATGAGTCAAGGAAAGTCAATGGGATGTAGAAAGATCTTGGGGTCCCATCCCTCATTCTCATTGCCCCCACTTTCATAGGAACCACTTTGAAGCCAGATTCAGCTGTTCAAATGATTTGGTTTATGGCCCCTAACTTCGAGGAGGAAGTGACAGGCAAGAGGCACAGTGGTGGGGAAAACACTTAGTACAGTGCCTGGCATGTAGTAAACATTTAAATCCATGTTTATTGATTATAAGGCACTATGGGAGAAATTTTGGCTATGCCAAATTAAATAAGACACACCAGGAATAGGGTGATAAGATGTACTCAAATGACCATAAATCATTGTCACAGATGGTAACCTCCCCTTCCCTCCAAATATAAATGTACTACATAAAGAGTTTACAAGAGGAGACATTATTTGGTTGATAGGTAGAGAGGAGGTCAGAGAGAACTTCATGAAAGAATTCTTGGGTCTAAAAGGCAAAGCTAGAAAGAAGGGGTGGAAGTTGCAGGTTTCAGTTCTATGAGTATTTTGAGCAGAGCTACTCAAAAGCAGAATAGATTGCTTAAGGAAAAAGAGGTTTTTCCCATAGAGACCGGATAAGGAGACTAGAGGAAAAAGCAAAAAGTTTGTAGGAAGAAGATCCAGTTTTGAATCCTACCAAAGACACCTAAAAACTATGTGAGAGGGGGCAGTGAGGTGACTAAGTAGATTAAGATCCAGGCCTAGAAACAGGAAGTTTCAGGTTCAAATGTGACCTCAGACACTTCCTAATTACACAGCTAGGGCAAGACCCTGGGCAAGTCACTGAACCTCCATTGCCTAGCTCTTTCTGCACTTCTGTCTTGAAACCAATACAGACTTTTGATTCTAAAGCAGAAAGTAAGGGTTTAAAAAAAATTGCGTGATGGTAGACAAATCAGTAAATCTTTAAGTCTCAATTCCACATCTGTAAAACAGAGATATAGATAATATACTTCCTGATTCACCAGGAATGTATAGAAGGTCCCCTGCAAAACTGAAAGGCCTAACTAATAAGAATTATTATGAAATCTTATGATCTTATGGCCTCTTGTTAAGAATGTTTAGGTATAGATGGACTATGGAATTACCTTGCATTTACTTTTGTGTATATCTTTCATATATGTATTGTTTTCCCCAGTTGTAGAGAAGCTCCTAGAAGGTAAAGAGAGTTTCATTCTTGTCCTTGTATCCTCAGAGCATTTATTGAGTGACTTGCAAATGACTGAAGGTCTCTTCTGCTCTGCAATTTTAGAAAGAAGTGGCATTTGAAGTAGGCCTTGATGGGTGGAATTTGGTCAAGAATAGATGGAGAACATAAGGGTATCTCAGTCAGAGAAAGGGGCCAATTCAAGGGCATGGAAATGAGTAATTCTCCCTTTAAGTAAGTAATTTTCCCATTGCCTTGTTTGAAGATTTTATCAAAGAATTCCTAGGAGTTAGGGCACTATGGTCTGCTTGGGAAGGATGCTGGTTCCTTGTTGTCCTCTCCTCTTACAAAGATGCATGAGAAGTTCTAAGCTGTTATCTTGTGCTCTGCTAGTCTTTGAAACCTACTATCTGATAATTACACTTGAAAAGATTTTTAAAATTTGCTTTCTAGCTGGGTCACTTTTAAAATAATAATAAAAAATCCCTCTTACTTTCTATTTTAGAATTTATATAAGTCCTGGTTCCAAGGCAGAAGAGTGGTAAGGGCTAGGCAATGAGGGTTAAATGACTTGCCCAGGGTTACACAGCTAGGAAGTATCTGAGGCCAGATTTGAACCCAGGTGCTGCTGACTCTAGGTTTTCACTCTGTACACTGAGCTTCCTAGCCGCTCCTCTAGTGGAGATCTCAGTCCAACCAGGAAAACCCAACTGGAGAGTAATCTTCCCTGGGCTGTCCAATCATGAATGATATCCAATAGTGCTATTTTGCAGATTTTCACAGGATTGTTGCTTAAGAGATACAGATACATTAAGTTGAATTGAATCAAACCTAAACATTTTTATTTAACTTGAGTCATGAAACTAACAAAAAATGACTCGAAGTCATCTGATTTTTTAAAAAAATAGTGTCAACTTGAAGCAGAAATATAGGAATACATTTTCTTTATCAACAATATGAGAGGCAACATTGTACACTAGACAGAGGCTGGGCTTTGGAATTTTTATACATTGGAATTTATACATTTTTATACATATTGACTATATGACCTGGTGTGTCCCAGGTAAGTCTCTAAAGACTTTAAGTCTTATATGGGGTAACTAGGACACACAGTAGTTGGAGCACTGAGCCTGAAGTTGGGAAGATTTGAGTTCAAATCTGGCCTCTGATACTTACTAATTGTACGGGCATGTCATTTATTTTCTGTTAACCTCAGTTTCTTCATCTGTAAAATGGGGATAATAATGACATCTATCTTCCCAGTTGTGTGGTATGAATGAGATAATGTGTATAAAGCACTTAGTACTGTACTTGGCATATAGTAAGTACTATATAAATGCTAGCTAATATCACTTAATATTATAAATTACTTTGTAGGTATCAATCTATATTAAGAGAGGAAATTCCTTCATTGGGAGTTCCCTTTATGAATAGAATCACACGTCTAGTCCAAAAAAAAATAGAAGTAGATTCCCATAAAGGTTCTTCTTCAATGCCTCCTCATCTGTTTAAATAGTGATGATTTCTTTTTTTTTTTTTTAACTATTATCTTCCACTTTAGAATCAATACTAAGTACTGATTCCAAGGCAGAAGAGTGGTAAAGGCTAGGAAACTGAGGTTAAGTGACTTGCTCATGGTCACAGAGGTAGAAAGCATCTGAGGTCATATTTAAACCAATGGCCTCCTGCCTCCAGGACTGGCTCTCTAGCCATGGAGCCACCTAGCTGTCCCTGTAGCAATGATTTCTTAAAGGTTATTTCCATTGAAAGCTGACTTTCACAAATCCTACCAACTTCGGTTATGCATAGTGAAGGGCCTTTAGTACATGCCAGCTTAGATGATATCTAGTCTAATTCTTCCTCCTGACCATTTTTTAGATGAGGAAACTGAGGACCAGAGAAATTAAGTGATTTGTTCCATCACTTAATAGGTAGTAAATTCAGTGACTCTAAATGATTCAGTAAGAGGGGTTAAGTTTGTTCTTTTGGACTCCAGAAGCAGAAATAAGAGGCATGGATGGGATTTTTCAGAGACAAATTTAGGCTCAATGTCAGGAAATCTAGTCCTGATGTCATACAGCAGTGAGACCTACAATATGATCATTTCTGCAGAAATAAAAATGAAATGCTCAGAGGTAACAATGGAGAGGTGAATGGTGGGTATGAGGTAGCAGTGAGGTACTTCGAAGAGCAAGTTATCATCAAGGAAACGAATGATAGCAAGAAAAAGTAGTGCTGATAAAATGGTGATGATTAGGGACTTCTCTTTGACATCAGCAGAGAGAATGGCTTCTATCATGTTGGGTAGACTCCCAGTGGTGAACTTTTGGGAGGACACAGAATAAAGACATGGATGGATTGCAATCTGCACAATTAGAGAACACTTTCAAATGAATGAGATCTTGGATCCATTTGATCCAGGAAAAGCTTTCTAAAAATTAATTTTAGCTATCCCAAAGGAGAATGGTCTGCCTCAGGAAGTAGGGGGCTCCACCTCACTGGAGCTCTTCAAGCAAAGGTTGGATAATTCCTTATTTAGGAGGTTTTATTGGGAATTTGTTTCAAGTATAGGTTGAACTAAATGACCACTGAGCAATTTAGTTTTTTTAAACTGTAGTGTCTGTCTTGGAATTGATACTAAGTATTGATTCAAAGAAAGAAGAAAGGCAAATGTTAGGTAATTGGGGTTCAATGACCTGCCCAGGGTCACACAGATAGGACATATCTGTACCTACTTCTTCCTGCCTCCAGATCCGATGCTCTCACCACTGAGCAACCCAGCTGCCCCTGCCTCTGAGGTGTCTTCCAACAATGAGATTCTACAACTCTCTGTGTTTGTCATGAATGACAATAATGGTAATAGTGGATATTTATATAGTGCTTTAAGGTTTGCAAAGTGCTTTATCTAGGTTATCTCATTTGAGCCTAGCATATAGTAGGAGCCTGTTCAATTAAGTTGGATTAAGTTTAGGGAAACATCATTTCAAGATGGGATCAAAGGTTCACATATTAGATCTGGATAGGTCATTGGAAGCCAGTAGGTCCAACTCCCTCATTTTAAAAAGGAGAAAACTGGGACTAAGGCAGCTTAAGTGACTTTCCTAGAGACATATATAAGAATTTTAGACAGAATTTGAGTTTGGGTCTTCCTGACTTTAAGTAGTGCTTCATCCACTATTCTAGTTAACAATTTTAGCCACAGTTGCTTCTATTACTGTCTACTAAGTCTAGGAGAGACTCTAGTCTGTACAAATGACTGGAAGACCCATATAGATGAAATCCCCATTTTTTGGGAAATATTGAAACCTCAAACCAATATATTGGAATCTCTCAGATCAGGAACCAAGTCTTACTCTTTTGGTTAGTCTTTGATTTCTAGGTTGAGTTCTGGCAAGGCCTTTGCATGGAAATCAAGCTATCCATCCATTTCCCTCTCCAGAGATGTGAGCATTTGAATTCAGCAAAAACTTTCAGGTTAGTCAGACTATCTTGGCTGTGGGCTGGTTTTTGTTACTTGTAGGCTGATGCACAATCTCCGACTTATTTAGGTAGCCACGTAATGATAAAAAATAATCCTTATGGAATATGGCCTCACCACTTCTGAAGAATGAGTGAAAGTGGGAGGGTGATTATCAGCTTTCTATGTCATCCAGTATCCCCTCACTCTGCTTTGTATTTGTGTCTTTCCATTCAAAAACAATCAAAATGCCCAGAGAAAAGAGAAAACCAGTGAATCATTTTTCTGCCCAGTGTCCAACATGTAGTAGGTACTTAATATATATAAATATTTATCAATTGGACTTGACCTGACATAGGCATAGTGGCTCTTCCAGGAGAGGGACTAACTGCTGAATTTGGAGATCACATTGTGGGGGAATGAATTATTCAGATTTTTGACAGAATAGGGACGCCATGTATACCAATTTTCCCCTTGATTGGTTGGGTTGGAGGGAAGTTATCTAATTAATTAAGCCTCTAGTCTCTACTATTTTCAATTGTCTCCTTCACCTAGCCGCTAAATTGATATTCCTTGGGCTCACACACCTGACTTTGTCACCCTCCTTCTCAAGAAGCTCCAGTTATTCCCTGTTGCCTCCAGGTTCAAATGCAAACAAACCCTTTGGTTTGGTATTTAAAGTCCTTCACAATCTGGCTTTGGCCCATCTTTCCAGGCTTATTGCACATTCCCATCCTTCAAGCACTTTAGAACCAAAGAGCAGGTACTTGCAACATTTTACATATAACTGTCAAGTCTTTGTTCAAGCTCTACTCCATGCCTGGAATTCCCACAGACTCATCTCTTAAAATCCTTTCCTTCAAAGTTCATCCTATCACTTTCTAAGGAGGTCTATTGTGATCCTTCAAGTTTGCAGCACATCCTCTCCACCCCCAACTCCCATGATTTTGGGTTTAGTTTATATATTCCTCAAATATATATTTGTATTCTGTGCAAAAGAATATAAGATTTTTGAGGTCAGGAACATGTTGGTGTTGCCCAGCACTGTGCCTGGTAGTAGATGCTTAATAAATACTCTTTGAAAGAATTGAATGAATGACTTCTTTATGTAGAACACCAAAGCTCCCAACAATTCAATCAGGTGATTTCTTGGCTGCAAAGGAACCAGGGATTCCAGAATGAGCAAATGAGCTTCATCATGGATCCTGGTGTCCCTTTGGGGCTCTGCTTTGGACCCTTTTTTCTTCTTTCTCTATACTAGTTCCCTGGGTCATTTCATCAACTTTCACAGATTCTGTTACTATCCCTATGCTAATCATTCTCAGATCTATTTATCCACGCCTAATCTCTCTCCTGACCACCTTCTGGTTGGCTTCCCTACTTGACGTCTTTCCCTGCTCTACTCCATTCTCCTTTCAGCTGTCAGAGTAAGCTTCTTAAAGTGCAGGTCTGATCATGTCACCTTCGTATTCAAAATATTTTCATGGCTCCCTATTAATCTCCAGGATCAGGAGTTCCAGGTTAAGATGGCTGCAGAGTAAGAAGCAGCTCTTAACATCTCCTGACCGAAACACACAAAACTCCTCAAGGGGACATAAAAACAAGTCCAGACGAACGGAGGAACCCCACAACAGGGCACAGCGTGGAAGGTAGGTGGAATCGAGGCATTTCCATGCTATAAAGGGGTGAATTGCGGGCTGAGCAACCACCCCACCCCCAACCCCTCCACACACAACACCTATAGCACCAAAGCCAGCTAAAAAGAAATAGAGCAAATTTGGGGCACCCATTGAGTCATTGGCAGCTCCGGGGCCTGTTCCTAAGAGCAGCAAGATTTAGGACCCCAAAAAGCTAACGAACACACACAAAATTTGAGCGCGGGAGCAGGACTCTAAGAGCAGATGCAGGGCGCAGAGCGCGGGCTCAGAGCACAGGCACGGGCAGAGGTGTGGGTGGAGGCAGACACAGCCACGAGCTAAAGCTCTGAAACCCTGAGTGGGGAACCAGTGCAGATGGGTATACGACTGTGGAAGCAGCTCCCTGAGACTTGTAAAGAAACCTCCGGCAGACGATCAAGCAAGAGGGTCCACCAGGGGGCTTGACCGTAGACAGACCCTGAGCGCAAGGATAAACCTGAGAAACTGCTGGGCTAACAATGGCTACCCAGTCTCAGGAAGTTCAGAAGAGAAAGATTAACAGCAAGAAAAAGAAGTCTTTAACACTCGACAACTTTTACACAGAGAAAATCCAGACAACCAAGCAAACAGAGGAGGAGAACAAACAAGCATCCGGACCCTCCTCAAATAAGGAAAACTCCTCACAAGCTATGGAAGAGTTTAAAACTGAGATTTTGAGGAAAATGGAAGAGATCTGGCAAGAAAATAACTGTTTAAAAGGTAGAATCTTGCAATTGGAAAGTGAGGCTCAGAAACCAAATGAACTGATAAGCAAATTGAACACCAGAAATGACCAGATTGAAAAGGAATACCAGAAGTTTATAGCCAAAAACCAGAAGATTATGGCCGAAAACCAGAAGATTATAGCCGAAAATCAAAAGATCATAGCCGAAAACCGAAAGATTATAGCTGAAAATCAATCCCTAAAGGCTAGAATTGAGCAAGTAGAAGCTAATGATCTCTCAAGACAACAAGAACAAATAAAACAAAGTCAAAAGACTGAAAAAGTAGAAGGAAACATGAAATATCTCAATGAGAGAGTGACAGACCAAGAAAACCGGTCAAGAAGAGACAATTTGAGAATAATTGGTCTTCCAGAAAAACCAGAAATTAATAGAAACCTGGACTCCATACTAACAGAAATAATTCAGCAAAATTGCCCTGAAGTCCTACAACAAGAGGGCAATATAGACATTGAAAGGATTCATAGAACACCTGCGACAATCAACCCAGATAAGAAAACACCCAGAAATATAATTGCCAAATTCAAGAGTTTCCAAGCAAAAGAAAAAATCTTACAAAAAGCCAGAAAGAAATAATTCAAATATCAAGGAGCACCAATCAGGATCACACAGGATCTGGCAGCCTCCACGCTAAAAGATCGCAAGGGTTGGAATACGATATTCAGAAAGGCAAGAGAGCTGGGCCTGCAACCACGGATCAACTACCCATCAAAATTGACTATATATTTCCAGGGGAAAGTATGGGCATTCAACAAAATTGAAGAATTCCAGGTATTTGCACAGAAAAGACCAGGGCTAAATGGAAAGTTTGATATCCAACCACAAAAATCGAGAGAAACATGAAAAGGTAAATAAGATACAGAGGGGAAAGAAAGAAAACTTATAATTTTTAAATTTGCCTTTGTAAGGGCCTCAGTGAGATCTAATTATCTGTATTCCTATGTAGAGAAATGTTATGTATAATTCTCTGTAGTGAACTCTGAGACATCCTACCAAACTATGTGGGATGCGGCCAAGGCAGTACTCAGGGGGAAATTTATATCCTTGAGTGCATATATTAACAAATTAAGGAGGGCAGAGATCAATGAATTGGGCATGCAACTCAAAAAATTAGAAAGTGAGCAAATTAATCTCCAGGATCAAATAGAAAATCTTCTTCTTTGGCTATTATGTGACTCCTTCCTATCTTCTGATATCTTACTCCCGGCCATATATTCTGTGATCCAGCAATACTGGACTCCATGCTATTCCTCCTATTAATGCCCCGTTTCCCCATTCCATGCATTTTCATAGGCCATCCCCCCCCTGCTAGTGCCTTCCTTCTGAGATGACCCTCAATTTATCTAGTATATATATTTTTTGTACCTGTGATAGTTTGCCTCCTATTTTCCCTACTGAACCTCAGTGTGATTGATCAAGGACTATTTTTTGCCTTTCTTTCGATCCCCAGTGCTTGGTACATAGTAGGTGCTTACTAAATCCTTTTTGACCTAACATGACTTGTTGGATGAATAGCAAAGTTGCCTTGACGTTTTTATTTATTTTTTTTAGGACAGGAGGTACTATTTTCTTTTGGAACCACAAGGAAGGCAGATGCTTTGATGTGGGGGTCTTGGCCTGGAGAGAGTTATGAGTTAATTTAGACCTGGGGAATTTTAAGGATTAAGTTAGAAAGCTTAAGAGTCACTCAGTCTGGATCTAGATCAACTCCTTTTATATTTACTTTTAATTACTCTGAATTCAGAAAAATTATTTCCCAATTTTTGTTAAATTGTCTCTGAAAGATACGCCTTAGAAAAGGTTATCCCAGTGCCCGGCACAGACTAGGTGCTTAATAAATGCTTGAATAGTTGTTGACTCAACTAGCACCAGTTGTGTAGCAACAAGGGGTAGAAGGAAACAGGAAAATTGCATCTTGGGACTGACATAAAGGAACAAAAAGTGCTGGATAATTAGTCATTTGGTAATGCAGATCTCTGAGCCAAGAATACAAGGTGACTTGAAGATCTAGAAGGCTAGGAGGCTTACTTTCATTAATTGGGATTCAGTATTTAGGGGTGGGGTATAGACTATCACTGGTAGTGTGAGTATAGTGTAAATAATCCTGGATTTAATTAGAAGATTTGAGTTCAAATTTTGCTTCTACTTCTGTGTAACTTTGGTCCTCCCTTAATCTGTCTTCTGTTAGTTCTCTCATCTATAAAATGATAGACCGATGACCTCTAACATCCCAAGTAGTTTATGATTTAAATTTTAATCCTAAATTTATGATTTAAATTACTTCTAACTTCTCTAGGATGGTCCTAAGGCAACAGTCCTTGCCAGGTCTACATGGAAAGTCTGCTTTCCACAGTACTGCTCTGCTTCCTGTCATACAATTTCTGCTTTAGGAATGTTAGAGATTAGTTGAAAGAACATTGGAATTCAAATGGAGCAATTCATAAGTCATCTCAATCAAATAATCAGCCAATCAATTGACAAACATTTGTTGAGAACTTGGTATATTGTTGGCAGTTGGAGCACAAAAACAACAGGAAATTTGTACCTGCATAATATGTTTTAGTAACAAATATATTTCCATTATATTAAGATGGAAAGCAAACTATACAAAGCACAAAAATCTATTCAAAGGATGTTCTTGTTTGGAATCTGAAAATTTTATTTCTTCTGTTTTATTCCACATGAATAATTTTATAAAATTCTTATAAAAGTCTAAATTCTACTAGCTACTTAATGCCATTAAAAGAAAAAGGGGTTTGGGGATTGACCATTAATATTGCTTGCATTCCTGGTGAGGTATTTCCTTTCATCACCAAGACACGGTACAGACAAAACCATTTGTTAAATATATTCCTCAAAATGAAGCTTAATCCCCAGGAGCCAGTCCATGGCAATTAATAATGCAGCCATCTGTAGCCTTATGGTTCTTGGGCTGACAGCCCTTCACAGAAAGGAGGGATTTTAATTCATCAAATCAAAGCCAGTAGCTCAGTTAACATAGGACTATAGATTGGAAGGTAGAAGGGACCTTAGAGGTCTTTGAATCTAATTCCTTCATTTTTCCAGATGAGGAAACTGAAGCTCAGAGAGGTTAAACAGCTAGTCTTAGTTTACATGGGTTAATGTAAACTAGGTTAGGTGGCAAAACCAAGATTTGAATTCAGTTTCTCTCATTTTACTGCTCCATCTTCTAAATTAATGCTAAAGAAAATATATGATTTGATTGTGATCTGCCCAAGGATATTTTCATCTTGCCAGAGTAAAAAAAAATCCAAAACCCCAGAAAATATTAAACTCTAAATAAAATTACCATCAAAATGCCCTTATTTATTGCACTGGGATGAGTTGATAAAATGCCACTTTTTTTAGTGCTCATATTTTTAAAATGATTCCTGTGGCCAAATATGTGTAGTTGTAGTTTTACAAGATACCTTAAGAAAATTTGAATTCCATTTTCTAATAGATGCAGGCCCTGTTGCCCTAGAGTGTTAGGAACCCGTTATCAACTCTCATTATTTGGGCTGATTCTCTCAGCTCCACATGGGCTCGAGGTATTTGTTTCATGTTTATACTGGTTTGACACAAATCATGCTCTGAAGAGATCACATATCCTGTCTCCCCCTGAATAGAGGAGCTGCTATGGCAGAATTTAACAATGCCATTCATTCCCACAGGCTTATCCCTAAAAGACTATTCAGCCTTAACACACACACACACACACACACACACACACACACACACACACACACACGTGCAAAGTAAACAAGGTTTAAATAGTGCCATATAAGCCAAATACCATAAACAGCCACCTGAAGAGATAAACACAGACCCAGAGAAATCAATTTCACTTTTAACTTTGTATGATGATTATTACTGCCATTTCTGACATTGCTTTTTCTAGTTAAATAGTCCATTAGCCCAAAAAAGCATAGAGAGATGGAAGACAAAAGTAAATGTGTAAATTTCATCCCAATTTCATATAGTTCCTCTTCTCTCCACCACAAGCAGTTGGTTTAAATAAGAAGTGAAAGAAATAAATTGTACCAGTCCAAGAGTTGAATTTAAGATGTGATAATATACATATACAGCACTGCCTTCTTTCTAATAGAGTCCCTCTTGGGACCCTTAGTCATTTGCCAGTAAGGACAGCCACTGCTGCTATTTCCTAATAACAAATACATTTAATGATCTTCTAACAATGGAAAGCAAACTCTACACAAAGCCCAGAAGTTGAGCAGAGAGACATACCTTGTTTGAAGTGTGCAATATTTTTCAAATTTTTTCCACCACACTGAAGGAATATCGTTTCCCCTCTAAGATTTTCTGCATCCCAGACTCCAGCTAAATTATCCTAAAGAAGAAAGAAACAAAGTAGAGAGCTGAGCACCTTTTCTCTCTCCCTGAGAGCAGCTAATCAAACATTCCCTTCGGACTCTCAGCACTTTGAAAGACGCATTTTACACACCACACACACACACACACACACACACACACACGCATGCTGCTCCTCACCCTCATCTCATTGCTGAATTAGGCGGTCCTCTTTTAAATTTCCACTCCCACTGGGGTTTTTTGGGTAGGGATTTCTAAATATTCCCTTCTAGCCAAAAACACACATCTTGAGCCAGTATACTTTACAAGTTCCAAAACAATCAAGTGAGGGGGGCGGCATTGAAAAGATTAACTTTTTTTTTTTTTTTAAATCGGGAAAATCTACACAAGGACCAAAGTAGCATTTAAAATTTTTGGAAATTTGTCTTGGATACTGGTAAAATGTTCATGTTTTGAAAACTTGAGAGAAAAAAAAAGTGGCAATAGCAGCCTACCCAGGAAACATTTAGCTACCTCTGTAAAGGCGAACCAGCTGGATTTTGCTTTTTCAGTGAAAGTATTTACTTGGACTACATGTTTTTTCCCATTTTGATTCTTCTTTCTTGCTTGCTTTCTTTTTTAAACAATATTTCATAGGAAGATCTTGGCTTTTGCTTGTTGGTAATAGAGCACCAAATGACTTATTAGTAGATGGCAAATATGAGGTATCTTTGAAAGAATATGAAGATGAATTGAACATGTCAAAAGCAAAATACTGTCCATTTCAGCATATTTACAAATGATTATTTCTATTTGACTTGAAGGTCTGTAAATTGCAAATGCTCGCTAATATATCATAGCAATACATTCAGATTCAAATCTGTTTCCGTGTGACATTAGGTATCACTCTTTCAAATTGTGAAGGAAGCAGCAAAGAGTCATTTCTCCTCCTGCTGGGGAATTTGCACTTATACAGCTTGGTGGAAGCAGAGAATTCGGGGAATTATGGAATCTCCTATCTGAAAGGGAATTTAGAAAATTCCCCTCATTGTACAAATGAGGAAAACTGAGGATGAGATATAAAAAGGCATGCCCTAGGCTAAAGAGGGAGTGGCAGAGATGGACCTGAGCCCCAGGTCATTGTTCTGGTGTCTTCTCTCCCCTCCCAGCAAACACACATTTCAGCCTCTTTGCCCTTTCACTTTTCCATCTGAGTGGGGTTAGTAAGAATATTGCCTCTGGAATCAGGTCTTGGATATACATCTCAACTTCTGGCACCACCTGGGTAGCCTTGGATAAGTCTTTTAATTCCCAAAAAAAGGAGTTGGATTGGATGGTCTTTTAGGTTCCTTTATTTTGTCCCTATGATTTTGGCCCTGAACTTACCCCTTATTTAAAATTTGGATTTTTTTTTTTCATCTGGGCCTCTGATTCCACTAGCAGGGAACTCCTAATACAGATCAACTATTGCTCTGTAACTTAGCCTTAGAAAGTTTTCTGGAATGCTGGCAAGCCAAGTGACTTAGTGTCACATAAAATATGTTAGGGATGGGACCTGAAGCCTTTTTTTCCTAACTAGGGATTCTATCCACTATGCCACTCTGTCTATTTAAGCTTTTTTTTTCTCCCTCAAAGCTTTTCTTTCCTTTTTGCTTTAATACTAAGATTCCTCAATCAACAGCCATTTATTAAATACTATTGACTAAACACTGTGACTATCACTTGAGAATACAAAGGCAAAAGTGACAGAGTCAGCTTATATTCTGCAAAGAGGGTGTAATATGCTCACAGGAAATGACTTATAACATAAATATACTATGAATTTTGGAGGAACACAAACACTTGGGAGAAGCAGAGAAGGTCTTTTGAAGAAAGTGATGCATTAACTGAGGTTTGCAGGGAGCTAGAGATGCACAAAGACTTAAGTGAAGAGGGAAAGCATTTCAGGCATGGAAGACAGTCCAGATAAGGGTTCAGATGTGGGTGATGACATTTCGTATGGGGAACAACAAATAGGCCAGTTTGACTGCATCCTAGCATTTTATTGCTTCTAAGGCTATTTTGATCATTATTTTCTGGTGGGAACAACAGGATTGATAATCCTAGACAGTTACTCTTTTTTTATTATTCAAAGATATTTTATTTTCCCAATTACATTTTCTGAAATTGTAACATCCACATCATCTCCTTGCCTCCCTTTCTTTCCCCTTCTCAGAGATGGTAAGCAATTTGATCTGGGTTATATATGTATTATTATGCAAAATGTACTTCCATATTGGTCATTGTTGTAAGAGAATACACATAGAAAACCAACCCTCCAAAATAAAACTGTAAATAAACGCATGTGAAAGATAGTATGCTTCGATGTACATCCAACTCCAACAGTTCTTTCTCTGGAGGTGGATAGCATTATTTGTCATAAGTCCTTCAAAATTGTTTTGGTTTATTGTATTGCTGAGAGTAGCTTTCACAGTTGATCATCTCATAGTATTGCTGTTATTGTGCACAATGTTCTAAAGGGATTGCTTATTTCTCTCTTCATTATTTCATGAAGGTCTTTCCAACTTTCCATACTGTTCATCATTTCTTATGGCACAATAGTATTCCATCACCATTATATATCACAATTTGTTCAGCCATTCCCCAATTGATGGACATTCCCTCAGTTTCCAAATCTTTGCCACCATGAAAATGCTATAACTATTTTTGTACAAGTAGGTCCTTTCCCATATTTTATGATCTCTTTGGTACACAGACCCAGTCGTGGTATTATAGAATTAAAGGGCATGAACAGCTTTATAGCTCTTTGTTTTTTTTTTTTTTTTGTTTTTTTTTTTTTTTAATATTTTTAAACCCTTAACTTCTGTGTATTAGTTCCTTGGTGGAAGAGTGGTAAAGGTAGGCAATGGGGGTCAAGTGACTTGCCCAAGGTCACACAGCTGTGAAGTGTCTGAGGCCAGGTTTGAACCTAGGACCTCCCATCTCTAGGCCTGACTCTCAATCCACTGAGCTACCCAGCTGCCCCCTTTATAGCTCTTTGGGCACAGTTCTGAGTTGTCCTCCAGAATGTTTGGATCAGTTCAGTTCACAACTCTACCAACAATAATACATTAGTGTCCCAATTTTGCCATATCCCTTTCAACGTTTATCACTTTACCGAAATGTTGGCCCATCTGATACATATGAAATAGCACCTCAGAGTTGTTTTAATTTGCATTTCTTTAATCGAGAGTGATTAAAATATTTTTTCATATGATTATTTACAACTTTGATTTCTTCACCTAAAAATTGCCTGTTATATCCTTTGATTATTTGTCAATTGGGGAATGACTTGAATTCTTATAAATTTGGCTTAGTTCTTTATAAACTTGAAAAGTGAGACCTTTATGAGAGAAATTTATTATAAAAGTTTTCTTCAGGTTGTTTCCCTTTTAATCTTTGTTTCATTGGTTTTGTTTGTACAAAATCTTTGACTTAATATAGTTAAAATTATTCATTTTACATCTTGTAACATTCTCTATCTCTAGTTTCTCTATCATAAATTCCTCTCTTTTCCTTAGATATGCCAGGTTTACTATTCTATGTTCACCTAATTTTCTTATATCATTCTTTCTATCTACAACATATACTCATTTTGACCTTATCTTGGTATACAGAGTGTGAGATACTGTTCTCTGCCTAGTTTCTGCCATACTGTTTTCCAGTTTTCTTAGCATTTTGTTAAATAGTGAGTTCTTATCCCAAAAGCTGGGGTCTTTGGGTTTATCAAATACTAGGTTGCTAAAGTCATTTGCTCTTTACCTCATATTCTTAAACCTTGGTTCTTACCATGTTCTTCCTATGCTAAAGAAATTTCAGTGACTCTCCATTGTTGTTAGGGTAAAATACAAACTTTGGTTTGTCGTTTAGTCTTTCACAATCTAGCTCCTACCTATCATTCCAAGTCAATTACACATTGCTCCCCCTTGAACACACTAGCCTTATTTAATTTTTGGTTAGATTTACCTAGTTCTGAGAGGGAAAGGTTAAAATCCCCAACTTTAGTTTTGTCATTTATTTCCACCTACAACTCCTTTAGCTTTTTCTTTAAAAATGTGGGTGTATTAGATACATGATGGTTTCATAATGATAATGCTTCATTATCTATGATACCTTTAAGTATAAGGTATTTTCCCTGTTTACCTCTTTTAATTAGATCTATTTTAATTTTAACCTTTCTGAGATCATTATTGCCACCTCTGCTTTTTTTTGTCAGCTAAAGCATAATATATTTTACTCTATTCTATTGTTTACTCTGTATGTGTCTCTGATTTTTAAATGTGTTTCTTGTAAGCAACATATTGTTGGGTTTGGGGTTTTGTCCATTCTGTTCTCTATGTCCATATTAAGGATAAATAGATCTCATTCACACTCAAAGTTATAATTATTGGTTGCAAATTTCCCTTCATTGTATTTTTCATTCTTTGTAAGTCTTTTTATCTTTTTCTTCCTCAGAAATCTAATTTTCTTCTAATCACTACCTCCACCATCCCATCCCATCCCTTTTTCAGTCTCTCTCTCATTTTCCTTCCCTGCCCTTCTAAGATTCCTTGTCTCCTCCCCTTACTATCCTAGTTATTAATCTATTTACCTTCCTAAGGGATCTTTGCTTATCAGTTTTTATCTTCTTATTTATTAATATAAACAACCTTTATTATTCCATCCCTCATTTTATCCCCAGCCATCTTTTTTCTTAATCTATATGTCCTTCTAAAGTTCCCTCTCTTAATCTTTATCCCTCATCCTTTTATCTCCTTCTAACTTAAGAAAAAATTTACTCTTCTATATGAATGTACTATTCCCTTTTATCCAGATCTGATAAGAGTAAGGCACTGGCAATAGCAGCCCTCCATCCCTTCTTTCCCTTCATTGTAGCATTTCTTTTTATTCATGTCTCTTTTATATGAGATAATTATTCCACTTTATCCTTTACCATCCAATTTATTTTATTTTTGACTCATTCCTTTATATTTAACTCAATTTCAGAACTTCTATATGTATATATATATATATGTGCACATATATATATGTATGCTCCTTCAAATCACCCAATTAATGAAATCTATGTTTATGGTTTAAATATATCATTTTCCTAAATGAGAAGTAAACAGTTTGATCTTTTTAACTATTGCATTGTATGAAATCATTAATTGCTACTCCTGATGTTTTTTAATTCAGTAGAAAAACAATGTTATGCTCTTCTAGACTTTTATTTTCATTCCATGTGTATACGTTTCAAGTGTGTTTCTTGTTTTTTGTTATATTCAAGTATATTTGTTATTTTCTTGAAAATTCTATTCAGGTATGCTTCTATTTTTTATTGTATTCTGCTGTACTCTTCTGTTTTATGAGTAAGTTAATCTCACTTATGCTTAGAAATATGATTTTTAATTATGTATTTTCTGCTATCATTTTATCATCTCCTCATACTTTTTCTTCTTTTTGTCTCACAAAACACCTCTTTACAGAGCAAGTGATAAAAACAAAAGAATGTGGTTTAACACCCGTAACTAAATACATTATTCTACTACTCATCCTCTCTTCTCATCCAGACCACTGTCACTGATTCTTCTGCTTTCTTTCCTTTTAATTTCCTCTTACAACCCACTGTCCAAAACTGGTTTCTTTTGCTATAACTACTCCCTCTTTGACTATCTCTGTCAGAAAGACTGATGAGGGGTTTGACCCAAGAGACAATAAGACCAGAGTGGAGTGGTACATCAGGCTTTATTTGAAGAGGCAAGGGGGTGCAGCGCCAAGAAGATTAGTGAAAGCATCCCATGGGGAGTCAATAAAGAAAAGAAGAGGTAAGAGGGAGCCCAATGCCAGTAGAGGTTGGGGAGTCCCACCTGGATGGGGAGAGATATAGAATCTTATAGGTTTGGGGAGGGAAGGGGATGTAGGGAACAAGGCAACTTGGATTGATTTCATTGGCTGTTTCAGGGTGGGGGGTTCTCAGGAATGGATGCGGTCAGGATGCGGTCAGGTTATACATTTTTCCAGATCTGACAGAATGGAAAGTTCTGATGTTCAGCCATGCAGAGTGCTGTTGGGTACATGTTATGCATTTGTCTCGAGTCTGACAGGCTGAGGTACAGAGTCCTGGTGTTTTGCCATGCAGGTGTTGGTGAGGTTTTTTGTCCTAAGGTCCGTCAATCTCTTTAATGCTTTCCCACCCTTTCCCTGTCTTTGGCTTTTTCACTGTTGAGTTTAATGTATGATAAATAATAATTTATGAAATTCTTTGTGTTTGTATTCTGTCCTTTGTTGTCTTCAAGTAAAAGCAAAGTTCATGTAATCACTGCTCCTTACACTTATTCCTCCATATTTTTATACTTTTCTCCATTGACATGTTAATTATGAGAAATAATAGGTTCTACCCCTTCATTCTCATTTTCTCCCTACTGTATCCCCTTTTTTCCTTTCCTAAGTCAATCTAAACAGTACAAAACCATTCCAAGTTCCTCTGCTTTTTAAATTTCTTCTGTGATTCTTGAATTCATTAGGATTCTATAGAGATACCTCTGTTCTTGCCAGATTAAAATGTAAGGATTTAATCATAATTTCACCCCTTTCCATTTTGAAGCATATTTATCTTTCTTTATCTCTCTTGACTCTTGTGCTTGCATTTCAGAGTTTCAACTCACCTCTATTTGAGAAATATTTTAAGTCTTCTCTTCTTTTAAAGGAATATTTAAATGTTTAAAGCCCTCTTCCATTTTCCCTTGCATTATTAGAATTAGTTTTGCATGGTAATTCTTGATTGTTAGCCTTTATATTTTGCCCCTTGTAATATAATTATCTCAGAATTTTCTCTCCCTTAATGTAGCTGCCACCAAATCTTACTTATGTCATTCTGACTATAGTTCTTAGGTACTTGAATTTATTCTTTCTAGTTATTTGAAGTGTTTTTCTTTTACTTAGAAGCTCTTAATTTTTACTGTGACATTTCTGGGAATCTTCAGTTTGAATTTTTTTTTCAGGAGGTAATAGTTGATTTCAAATTTTAATTTGACCTCTAATTCTAGTAAATATAAGTAATTTCCATTTATGAATTCTTAAAATATGATATTTAGGTCTTAATTCTTGGCTATGGTTTTCAAGGAGTCTAATAATTGTTCAATTATATCCCTTTAATCTTTTCCCATATGATTTTTTTATCCCTTACCTTCTGTCTTAGAATCAATACTGAGTATCAGTTCCAAGGTAGAAGAGTGGTAAGGACTAGGCAACTATGATTAATGACTTGTCCAGGGTCATACAGCTAGAAAGTGTCTGAGGTCATGTTTGAAACCAGTATCTTCCATGGCCAGGCCTATTTCTCTATCCACTGAGACATCTAGTTGCCCTCCCATATAATTTTTTAAAAATAATATTTCATTTTTCCCCAAATGCATGTAAAATTTTTTCAACATTCATTTTTTTTCCAAGTTTGATTTCCAAATTCCTTCCCTTCTTCTGACCCTCTCTCTCCTTCACTTCCTCCCTGCCTTCTCCCCTCTCTCAGCTGGCAAGCAACCTGATAGAGATTTTACATATTTAATAATTTAAACATTTTCCCATATTAGTCATTTTGTGGAAGATTTCCCAAATGGATAAAAAAGGAGACAGGAAATGAAATATAGTATATTTCAGTCTGCATTCAGACTCGGTCTTTCTTGGAAGCTGGATGACATTTTTCATCATGGGTCTCTGGGATTATTTTAGATTACTGTATTGCTGATAATAACTGGGTCATTCACATTTGTTCATCAAGAAATATTGCTGTCACTATGTACAATGTTTTTCTGGTTCTGCTTACTTCACAATGTGTCAGTTAATGTAAGTGTTTTGTCTTTTGAGATTTTTCTGAAATCATACTGCTTATCATTTCTTATGGCACAGTAATATTCCATAAGTATCATATATCACAACTTGTTTAGCCATTCCCCAAATGATGACCAAATAATCTAAAAACAAAACCACCTTATGTTTTCTTCTATTTTTAAATCTTTTGGTTGTGTTTTAATATTTCCTAATGTCTCTGAGGGCCATTAAGTTCTGTTTGGTCTATTCTAGTTTGCATTGAATTCACAACTTGGTTAAGATTTTTTACCTTCTATTCTAAACTATTTCTTTCCTTATACTTTTTTCTCTCCAGAGCTCTTATTTCATTTTTTCCACTTTAATTTCATTTCATATCATTTTGTTGAAGAACTTTTGTAATTCTTATGGCTGAGATTTTTTTTTTCCTCTGAAGTTTTTCTTGTAGTTGTGGATTTATGTCTTGGTTGACTCTTCACCCATGATATATTTCATGGTGTTTGGTGTCTTCTTTTTGCTCATATATCCAGTCCAAATTCATGAATTGGGATGTTTTACCCCTCCCATGCTCTTGAATTGGGTAGTTGGGTGATTTTGGTCCTGATCTTGACGTCATATGTTCTTACCACTGTCTTCTATTTCCTTTGGTGTCTCCACTTCGAACAGTGGCAGGCTCTGGAGTCCCGGGTTAGAGTTCTGTGATCTTTCAGCCTCATCCCCCGCAGCCCCACACTAGTTCCCACCCCAATTAATATCCCACTTCAGAGGACCAAATTCGATGCCTCTCTTTCTCTCAGTTGTTTATTTGTACTTGTACTGGGTTCCCTGTAGAACTGTATAACCTCTAAAACCAGTGATTTATGACTGGCTTTTTAAATTTGGGGCTGGATAGAATTTCCTGACATTTTTCTTTGGATTTCCTAATTATTACTCAATCTGGTCCCTTCCAAAGATAACTGATAGAGTATATATGGACAATGATTCTCTTCTCTCATGTTTCATACTTTCATTCTAACTAGTTCTTCCTTGTACTTTTTCTCATTATTTGGAAAGTTGTGCTTCCAATTGGGTTGTTGGTTATGGTAGGCTTAGAGAACCATGCAAGCATTTCCCCAGATATCCTAGGAAATGACATTATAGCCAAAAGAACTGAAGAAATCTTGCCAAAAGAGTTTGTACAAAATGAGTCCTTGACACAAGAGTTACTGGCGTTTTTTGCTTTCCCTATTCACTTGAAAAATATAATCCTTACCTTCTGTCTTAGAATTGATACTAAGTATCGGTTCCAAGGCAGAAAAGTGGTAAAGGCTAGGCAATTGGGTTAAGTGACTTGTCCAGGATCACATAGTTAGAAGTATCTGAGGCCAGCTTTGAACCTAAAATCTTTTGTTTCCACGCCTGATTGTATGTCCCTTACATCACGTCACTCCATCCTCTCATTCACTTTTAAACACTATTTTTTAAGGTAAAACCCATGAATTGAAGTTGTTTTCAGACAGTTGAGGCATAAATATTGCTTCATTTGCCTGAAAACTAGATTATTCCTTCTACCTTCCACACAGGTTGAAAGATTTTTGTTCAACTCTGCTATTAAGAGATGTGTTTTGGTTTTGCTTGCTTTGTGATTTTCAAAAATGTACAAACAGATTCATTAGCATAAAAGATTAATTATGAGGTGCTTGAACAAAATGAATGCTAATTACATTGAAAGCTGAACATGCCTACCTCCTTAGCAGAATAAGGAAAACAAAAGTAATAGAACTGAGAAAGTGTGATCCTTCTATTCCTAATACACATGTGAAGGCATAGACATATTACAGCCACACTGTTCTTGGAGCCCATGTTATAGAAAATGTTATGACAAAGTCCTTCACGTATTTATAAATGGAGTCCCTTTTTGAGACTAAGAATAGATTTACTTCAGAGTGTGTCCTAAGAAGAAATCTTTGCTGATTAGTCTAGATACATTAGGAGACTCAAATCTTCTAAAGAAAGAAGAGAAATATCCTAGAGCTAGGAAGAAAAATATTGCATTTTGGGGGTCCTTTTTAGTAGTTGAGAGAGAGGCTTAAAAAGATATTTGAAGAGCAGTGGGATGGCTCAGTGGATAGAGAGTCAGGCCTGGAGATAGGTGGTCTTGGATTCAAATCTAGATACTTCCTAGCTGTGTGACCCTAGAAAAGTAATTTAACCCCAGTTGCTTAGTCCTTACCACTCTTCTGCCTTGGAATTCATATGTAGTATCAATTATAAGTCAGAAAGTAAGTGTTTATAAAAAAAAAGAATTTATTTGGAAGCATTTGTCCTGGGGGAACTCAAATCAATGTTTCTGATATCTGGGGCCACTAAATTGGTGGGAAACAAGCATTCAAAGAAATTAGAGGGAAGATTTTAGAATGGTGCTCTGTCAGAGATAAAAAAATATTAAGAATTAGCCAGTAATGCACTCCATGGGGGACTTCATAAATATTTGTTAACTAACTGAAGACATTTTCTAAGTGGAGGAGTACCTTTTCGTAAATTGTTGAAGGATCATTATTCATAAAAATTTATCATAAAGCAATGATTTTATGTGTATATATATATATTAGATTTATATATATATATATATATA
>NC_058131.1:219280748-219373614 GCF_016433145.1 Gracilinanus agilis
GATTTATATATATATATATATACATATATATATATATATATATCAGATGTTATATGTGATCCTATACAGGGACAATTAGATGGCTTAGTGGATAGAGCACTGGGCCTAGGATCAGGAAGATCTGCATTCAAATCTGGGCCCAGACACTGGCTAACTGTGCCATCTGGGGCAAGTTATTTAACCTCTGTAAGCCTAGAAGGCTCAATGAATATAGCACTGAGCCCAGAGACATGACTAAAAAACAATCATATACTATATTGCAATATATTTCCATTAAGATTGTTACTCTAATGCATTGCTGGTATAGTTGTGAATTGATCCAACCATTCTGGATGGCAATTTGGAAATATGCCCAAAGGGCTTTAAAAGACTGTCTGCCCTTTGATCCAGCCATACCACTGCTGGGTTTATGCCCCAAAGAGATCATAAGAAAAAAAGACTTGTACAAAAATATTTATAGCCGATCTCTTTGTAGTGGCAAAAAATTGGAAAATGAAGGGGTGCCCTTCAATTGGGAAATGGCTGAACAAATTGTGGTATATGCTGGTGATGGAATACTATTGCGCTCAAAGGAATAATAAACTGGAGGAATTCCATGTGAACTGGAAAGACCTCCCGGAATTGATGCAGAGTGAAAGGAGCAGAGCCAGAAGAACATTGTACACAGAGGATGATAACACTGTGGTACAATTGAATGTAATGGACTTCTCTACTAGCAGCAATGCAATGACCCAGGAGAGCTCTGAGGGATTTATGGTAAAGACGCTACCCACATTCAGAGGAAGAACTACAGGAGTGGAAACAGAAGAAAAACAACTGCTTGAACACATGGGTCGATGGGGATATGATTTGAGATGTAGACTCTAAACGATCACCCTAGTGCAACTATCAATAATATGGAAATAGCTCTAGATCAATGATACATGTAAAACACAGTGGAACTGTGCATCAGCTATGGAGAGGGGGGCGTTTGTGGGGGGAGGGAAAGAACATGAATCATGTAATCTTGGAAAAATATTCTAAAAAATTAAAAAAAAAAGATTGTTACTCTACATCCAAAAATGAGTGAAAGATAGAAATATGGATAAGTGACTTACCAAAGAGACATAATGTCTGGCCTTGCATGTGAATTGTATTTAAGTGAGAGTGGGACAAAGTCATCAGCTTCACTCTTTCTTCCAGAATCATCAAAGTCTGGTGGCAAGCTAAAAGTTAAGATGATTGGTGACGGCTTATGATGTAGTGAATGAACTTATTGTCTTTGATATCTGAATAAATTCTAAACACTCCCCAGAGCTTGCTTCAGCTGCTTTCATAGCCATTTGAACAAATTGTCTTCATTTGCTCATTCTTTTGGAAGAAGTCTTCATAAGTTTTGGGTAGACATCTTCCCTAACTCATGGACAGGTTTTGGGTTTCAGGCCTATTGGTTAGCTTGGCTTAGCCTGAATGCTTAAACAGTTTTACCAGGATGTGGCCCCTGTGTATACTCTAGCTCAGTGATTCCCAAAGTGGGCACCACCACCCCCGGTGTGTGCTGCAGCAATCCAGGGAAGTGGTGATGGCCACAGGTGCATTTATCTTTCCTATTAATTGCTATTAAAATTAAAAAAATTAATTTCCAGGGGGCTAAGTAATATTTTTTCTGGAAAGGGGGCGCTAGGCCAAAAAAGTTTAGGAACCACTGCTTCTAGCTTCTTGTTAGCATCTTAGAGATTTTTTTTTACTTTTCTTTAATTACATGTAGAAACAATTTTTACAATTGTTTTCTGACACTTTGCAATTCAGATTCTCTCCATGATAAATGGTCTGTTATAGGTTATGCCAGTGCTTTTATGCAATACATGTTTCCATATTCTCATGCTATGGCAGACAATGCAATAAAAAACTCATGAAGGAAATAAAGTGAAAGATGGTATGCTTTAATCTACAATCAGATTCCAACAGTTTCTTTGGCTTTGGATAGAATTTTTTAGCATGAGTCTCTTGGGGTTATCTTGGGACCTTGTTTTGCTGATAACAGTTTAATCTAAGGCATGTTTTAGTTATCTTTATATCTCTCCTGAAGCTTGGATATTAAAGATCTGTGATTTCATTGACCTAGGACTACCTGTCACTCAAGCAGGTTGTAATCTTTTATAACTTGTCAAGTAACTAATCAATCAATTGACATTTATTAAGTTCCTGATTTGTGATAGACATTGCACTAGGTCCTGGGGATATAAAGACAAAAATTATGAAATAAGTTGTGAAGCCAAACAGAGGAACTTATACTTTATCCTAGGAGGGGTGAAGTATAGATATATAGATAGATAAATGGATAAAACATTTTAAATAAGTGTGTCCAATATGCCAAGCATTGTGCTAAGTACTGGGAATACAAATATAAGGAAAATAAAATTTTTTCTCTCAGAGAGCTGAGATTAGGAAAGTGAATGGGAAAAGGAGGAAGGAAAGAATATCTGCACCAGGTCAAAGTTGAAAATGCCATAGAGTCAGGAGCAGAGGTAGAAGAAAAGTGAGCTTGGATGGACTAGGTCCTTCCTGAAACAATGATTCTGACAGGAATATAACCAGTTGCAGGGGAGGAATTAAAAGGGAAGAATTTGCATCTCCAAAATGAAAAGGCTGCTGTAATAAAGGAAGAAAAGTATATAGAATCAGACATGGAGCTGAGAGAGCACAGGAATGGAATGGTAGAAGAGGAATGTCACCTTTTTTGATCAAAGAAGTGGATCTTTGGTGAGTAATGGTGACATTTAGAGTGTAACTATTTCATGCATGACTGCAGGTGAAGTGGAGAAGCAGGTCATGGGAATTAAGAGGTTAGGATGTTTGAGACAGCATCAATATGTATGTTTAAGTTCCTAAGTATAAGAACAGGAGTTAGGGAGGAGAGGAAGAAAGTGAGACAAGGACTAAACTCCTCGAGAAAGAGGGGAAAATGACCTGGGAGATGATAGAAAACAGTTGCCATGGTCTGTATAGAGTAAACATTTTTGACAGAATGAATTTAAAAGGAGGAAAAATTGCTGAAAAGTTTGGAAATGGCAGTTGGGAATAAGGAGTATTTTTATTCCTTTTCCAGATTTCTAAAAGTCTTATCTAAAAGTCTTAGGAAGCAACTTGAGGTTCAGAGAGGTTAAGTCACTTGCCCGTAGTTATAAAGCTAACTGTGTGAGGCAGGGTTCGAACTTAGGTCTTCCTGTCTTCGAATCAAGCACTATATTTTGTTATGTCATTCTGTCCTTTACCCCGTATGTAATAGGCATTTGGTATGTTTGTTGAATGACTTAAATAAATGGGAGAAGTCACCGGCATTGCTTTTAATTCTAACATGCAAGGTGACATAACCAAGGAATATAAAACAAATTCTAGAGTTGGAGTTAGAAGAGATTTAAATTCAGATGTTAAGTTGGATACTTATATTTGACTAGGATGAAGTCAATCAGTTTCCTGGAACCCCAGTTTCCTTATATGTAAAATAGGATAATAATGCCCCAACATCTATGCCATGGAGTTGTAAGAAAAATTCATGTAAACTTAAAGCACTATGTAAATATCAGCTATCATCATTAAATGGTCAGGCTGATAGAGTTATATACTCTAAGGAGGTCAATATTAAAGGATTTTTGCATGATAGAAAACAATTTCCACTCTACCTGTCACTAACATGTTGACCTTGTAGTGATGAATTCTTTGGCCATGGAAACCCTTGAAACAAAGCACGTGGAGGAGAGTCACATAGTATACGAAGATATGGGCTAATTATATGATGATCTGCATCAATAGGGATGGTACCCATATTATTGAGACCACAGATACATTGCAGAATTTGGGGAAACTTCTATGTCTGTTCATATGAGAAGAATAGAATGAAGTGTGGTCAGTTTGATTGGGTTATATGGCACAGTAGGAAAGAGATTAGTATTTGGAGAGCAAGACCTGGGCTTGAATCTTAATTCTTCCACTTAACATTTGTCTGACCCTGGAGAAATCACTGTAACTTTTTAAGCCTGATTTTCCTCATTTGGAAAAAAGAGACCAGATGACCTCTAAGTTCCTTTCCTATTCTAGATTCGAGATTTTATGACCCTAATAATTGATATTCAAATGATATGACTCTGTAAGTTATGATAGAGGACGTCTATTTTAAGTATGATTGCACTAACCCAGCCAACCAAGCATGACTGCAGCTATATAAAAGCCCAGCTATTGTCTTTGTAGCACTCAGGTATATGGTTTGCCTTCAGAGGAACTCCAGGTTTCAACTGTAGTTGAACATCAGTGAACACCCATTTACTGAGTGAGCACTAACTGTGTATCAAGCACTATGCTAATATCTTGGGGAATATATGCTGTATCTCTAAGGGAAACAGAGAATTGAAGAATAGATTTGAATACTTCAGAGAAAAAACAAAGGGAGAGAGCAGGGACAGCCTTGGGAGAATGCATTTGGGGTACAGGCAGCCAAGGAGAAAGTGTAAGCTATCTGGTAGCTGCATTATTTTAAGTAAATATTCTTGTTAACTAACTGATAAATTTAGTTGTTTCTCTGTGGCTGAAGGAATAATGGTGCCTAGTAAATTTCTATGCCCTGGTTAAAAGCCCCAGTTGCCCCACCAAGACATTTCTGGGACAGTGGTTAATAAATTTGCTTCCTAAATTCCCTAGACAACTATGCTCATGTGTATATTTCACTCTTCCTTTATACCTATGACTCAGAGGTTTAAAAAAACCACTTGCTTACAAAGAAATATAATAATTGCAATTAGGCTACGCACATACTCATTTATTTGGAGTGAATTTGCTTTGGGGTTTAAACAGACAAAAACAGTCAATGTTGAACACTACATGTGATCAGAAATAATACCATATCATGGGTTTTAATCTCAGCTCTGCCACTAAATATCTAGTGCTTTTAAGCGAATCATTTCCTCAGGCTACAGTTTTTACATTTATATAATGGGAGCATTGGATAAGATGATCACTAATTTCTTTTGAACAGTTACCAGTCTATTACATTAAAGGATGCCTTCAGGTTTATCAGTCTTCGCGATAACACTGTAAAATAGATTATTTCTCTTGTTATACAGATGGGGAAACTGAAGCTCAGAGAGAAAAAATATCTGGGCCAGGTTTAACCAGTAAATCAATTGGGCAGCTATTGAAGGCTAGACCTCTTGCTTTTGAATCCAGTACTCTTTCCAAGTTATGGCATTCCTTCTGATCCCAGTCTGTCGTTCAATGTATAGAGGTCAAACAGCCTCCAATCTACTGCGTTCAGAATTAGGCTAATCATATATGGAATGCAAGGAAGTAAATTTTATCACCATATTCTTGGAGGTGGAGCATCAGTTCGATTCTTCACGACAGAATTTGGTGTTAGCAAAGTCCAAATCTCTTTGCCAGTTCACCTGTCTCAGAAGAGAAAATTTTGGTTTGTATTTCAGGTTTTTGAAATATCTTTTTCCCGCGGGACTGTACTCTCCCTAGTGCTCTGGGTAGCCAGATAAGAATGCTTTTTTTTCTAGAATCTTTTATTCATGCCAAAGTAAAAGAGTGGGATGTAGAAGCTTTCTTACTTTGCAAAGATATTAGCAAAAGATGCTGGTGGAGGTAGGAATGGGATGGACAGGCAGACCTATGGAGATACTGTTTGCAGCAAGGACTGTATATATGACTACAGACATTTAGAACACAAGGAAAGTATAAGATATGAGAAGACAATTTAATAACCAAAGTGAAGCAGAAGATTGCCATGATGGCCTGTAGACAGGAGAAGGAGGGAATCTAACTAATTCTAAATGTCCATTCTATATTTCTTTCCCCATCCTGCTCATCACACTCAGCATAAAACTCTCCAGTAACAGTTGCCTATTAGAATTGCTATGAGAATTGAGTTCTATTGCATAGAACTATACAGTCATGGACTTAGAGTTTGAAGAGACCATAGAATAATCAAATTTCATTTTTACAGACAAAGACATAGAGACTAACAGAAGTTAGATGGGTTGCCCTAGTTCAAACAAGTAGTAAGTGGCAGAGCTGATTTTTAACTCAGTCTCCCTCATTCTCAATTCTGTGGTTTCTCCCACGACACTAGAAATGGCATTTAGTTTCTCCTTGGTTGATATAAAAACAAACAAGGGATTCTGGATTGCTGGCCCACTTTAAAATATCATCTATCATCTGCTTGTGATTTGTGTTACAACTTTTCCTTTACTTGCTCCTCCCATCCCTTCACCAGGCCCCCTCCAAAGCCATTTTCAGCAATAACAATCATTGACATTTATATAACTCTTTTCTTATATTGACTCATTTGTCATGACAACCCTTTGAGGCTGGAGTGGAAAAGGAAAGGAAAGGGGAAAAATTGACTACATAGATCCACCTCCATTTTTCTAAGCTAGATATCATAGAGAGAAACTATAATGTAACAGGGAAAATAGCAATAGAGATATCCAGAAATGCACAGAAGGCAAAATCTGAGGAAGAAGATTAAATACATTAAAACACATGTAGCACATGAGATTCTGGACTCATTCTCCCAACCCTCATGTCATATCCTTAGAGTTTGTCTGGCTACATCTTTCCCTCAGTATTTTAGGGGTAATCCCAAGGAGTTGAGGTTCCCTTTTTTAGTGCTAAAGCTCATAAACATTTACCCTGTGTATTCTCTAAAAATATGAATCATCACCTAATATCTCCTCTGAATATCAGATTGACAAATTGTCTTTCTAATTATCATTTCAATAACTTTGATAATCATTTGATGTCTCTCCAACATCAATTAAGCTATTATCATTAATTAGCTTTTACAGAAGGATATTTGCCAAGAAGATATAAGCAAGATTCTAGGTATAAAAATCTCAGAAACCAGAAGCACACTTACCTCTCTTACCTCAGACCCCCAAAAAAGTCTCCCCAAGAACTTAAACATCCCTCCATCCTAATGAGTGTGTGCGGGGTGTGTGTGTGTGTGTGTGTGTGTGTGTGTGTGTGTGTGTGTGTGTGTGTGTGTGTGTACTTCTTAGCTTTGGAAACTTTCTTACTTTGAGGAGCTTTAACTGATTTCAATTCTGGGTGAGTCATAGCTGATGGATAAGTTGAAACCTTGCTTGCAGAACTCAATGCCTTGGCTGCTGTGTTGATTCACTGCTAGGCAGAGTCCAACAGACTGCTTCTCATGGCTAAACTGGTTCCTCACTAAACTTAGATGCTTCAGTTGCTGGCAGACTCTGCTATGGATTATTCTTATTGTACCTCTGGAAATTCTTAGATTGTTTCACTCAAAGCTGGTTAATTCTATTTCTTATACCCATTGATCTAAGATCAGGACAGTGGAAATACAACAGGACAGAAGAAACAAAGACTCAAGTGTTTGTGGCCACATGGTAACCTAATTAGGGAGATAAGAGAACTGCAGGAGTGGACCCCATTTCTCTCTCTCTACCTGGAAGTCAATTTTGTATCTATAGTTAATTAAAAGACACTTTTTTGGGCCACTCTCATGAAAAGATAGGAAAAAGTCAAAGAATATGTCCACATTCTTTGAATTAAGGGCAGAGTCCCTCCATAATAAGTCATCCATCACATTTTTTTTTCCGGGAGTAATCTCACCTAGTTTCCATACCAGGCATGATCCCTTAAGAATAATGTCAAGAGTTTCAGAATGAGCTGATGCTAATGAAGAAAACCAAGGAGAACTGAGTGTGGGGAAGGGAAGGAAGGGCTGAGATAACTGGGAATAAATTCTACTAAATAAATAAATGAAAAAAATTCTCATAAACCAAACCAAACAAAAATAAAACAAAAACCCCTGAAGCCTTTCTGGATCATATTAATCAATGGGGAGATTTTTGCCTCCTTTGAATTTATAGCATAGTAATTGTCTGCATCTCTCATGGCAATTCATCATGTGCACCCTTTGGGTATTTCTTGAGTCACAAGACACAGTGATCTCTTATGTTGTTATTTAACCCCTGAATTGTTGCTTTTGGTTTGTTATTATGCATGTTGTCTTCTAGCTTTTAATAGATTGTAAACTTTTTGAAGGTAACGTCTACACTGTACTTCTTCGTAGCCTCTTTAGTAAGTATTTAATTTAATGAATTTTTTATTGATTTGATGAAAAAGTAAAATGATATGGTTGAAATAAAACTTGAAATGCTTTGCCTTTGGGAGGGAAAAAGCAAGTTGGGGAAATATAAGAAAGAAGGGATAAAACCAATGCCCAGGATGTTAATATGATTGACAACGGAAAATAGAAGGTAGAATTGCTTAACTCTTATTTATTTGGTTTTCTTTGCCATTAGAATAAACTTTGGACAGGCAAAGCCAGAGTAAAAATTATGAAAAAATTCCAAAATAATAAAGGCGATAGTTACCCTTGATGAGTTTAAATCATGTAGTCCAGCTAAAGTATGGACTAAGCTACTGAATGAACACATTAGCAAATGTAATTGTTGAGTTATTTTCATTGATTTTTGAAAGACTGTGGAGAATAGATGAGGGATAGAAGGTTTAGAGAAGGAAAAATGCCCCAATTAAAAAAAAAGAAAAGAAAAGAAATCGGGGTCTATAAACTATAGTCCAGTAAAGCAGAATTAAAATCCTGAAAAAAAATATAGAATGTATTCTTGAAGGCATAGTTAGCACACATCTAGAAAAGGAAGTAGTGATAACAAAGAACCAATATAGCTTCATCAAGAGCAGGTCACCATGCCTGCTAGCTTCATTTCCTCTCTTGACATATTGTAGATAAAGTTTAACTAGATTGTAGCAAACCATTTTACAAAGTTTCACACTATTCCTGTGGAAAGGCTGGACAGTTGGGAGACAGACTAGACAGGTAGATGGATTTAGAACTCATTTAATAATTGGGCCTAAAGAGTAGTCATTATTGATTTGATGTCAAATTTAAAAAAAAAAAGCTATCAAGGAGTGCCCCAGATTTGGTGATTTATCTGACACTATTTAACATTTTTATGAATTGCTGCTTAGGGCTGAGTATATAAAGGGAGTCATCCTTGGAGCCATAATAAGTTACAGAGAAAGCACCAATTTGAACTGGTTGAGGAAATAATAAGTTACAGAGAAAGCACCAATTTGAACTGGTTGAGGAAATTTCATTACTGGGTTTAATGAATTCATGGGTCCATAACCCATAACTTGGATAAAGGTATGGAGTGGTGAGACCAATACTATAAACTTTCAATCTATAAAAATTTGGCTAATTTTTCCTTAAAAATTATCAAAACTGTCCTCAAGTCTTGTCATATCAAAGAACTAAAGATTTAGGCTGTTGACATTGCTTCCTGATTTCCTTAGTGTAAACCGGCCTTGAGGAGCACTAGTATTGTATTGCTTATTTGATGAAACATTAGATAATTTGGGCAAGGGGGTTGCAAACTGTTTTGAGCTGGCTTCAACATACCCCTGCCTATAGGGAATCTGTTTGTATTCTATGTCTTATAATATTTTTACATCTTTTTTAAAAAAATTGTCTTTATTAAGCAAAAACAAGCTTTCTCTTGGCACTAATATTCTACTAGAAGGAAAACACTTAGGTAGAAAATTAAATATGGAATATAAGCAAAGTTGTTTTTATGGAGATAGAACTAGCTCTGTAGGTATTTTTTTTCTTTCAGAGGATGCAATTGAACTTTGAAGGGAGTTATGGATATCAAAAAGTATAAGTGATGAAGAAATGCATTCTAGACCTGAGAGAAAGTCTATGAGATGGCCAAGAAAAGGAATGTTGTATATGGAGAACAAGAAGCAAGACAGTTTACTGGTATGTAGAGTACCTGAAGGAGAAATGAAATTGAAAAAGAATAATGGAACTGCGTTGTGAAAGACTTTCCCTCACAAAGGAAATTAAAGGAGTATTTTTTTAAGTGTAGAGGCAAGAGAGAGAGACACTTAGAGTTTACTAAGTAGGGAATTAACATGGCCTGGCATCATTTAGTACTAATTCCTGCCAACTAAATGGAACATAGATTGGTGAGGAGAGAAACTGGAGGTTTAGAGAACAAATGGGAGGCTATTTCAATAGTACAGGTGAGAGAGAATTGTGGCCTTAACTGAGATATTGGCTGGGTGAATGGAGAGAAAATTGTAAAAGTTTAAAAGGAATTGACATTCACCACAATCCACAAATTAAGCAGGACTAGAATAAATCCTGATGGTGGAGGGAGTCTGTCCAAAAAGAAAATCTTGAATTTAAGGATTCTTTTCTCTTTTGGATGGGTGTAAATCTATGGGCCTAGTTAACAAAAGACCTCAGATAGCTGAAAGTATAGTAGCCTTCCCCAAATCTAATAATCCTCCCTTTGAAGAAGTAGCCCAAGTAATAGAAGAAGCCATCTGGTAAATGACAACAACTCAGCAGAAAAGCCACTTAGTCATAGATGCCAGCCCCCAAAAAACCCTCTAGAAAACAAGTGTTCAAAACAAAAGAGAGGGGCAGCTGGGTAACTCAGTGGATTGAGAGCCAGGCCTAGAGACAGGAGGTCCTAGGTTCAAATCCGGCCTCAGACACTTCCCAGCTGTGTGACCCTGGGCAAGTCACTTGACCCCCATTGCCTACCCTTACCAATCTTCCACCTATAAGTCAATACACAGAAGTTAAGGGTTTAAAAAATTAAAAAAAGCAAAACAAACAAAACAAAAGAGAGCTACACTGAGGAATGACCCTTAACAGTAAAAGCTATAAGAAGACTTTGAGTTGGGAGCATAAAGTGAAATGTTCAGGAAATGTTTCTTTTTCTCTGACAACATGGAGAATCTCTGGGAAATCATACCTGTTTGTATATGGGATCTTCTCCTTTGTCATTTAATAATTTATTCCATTTTATTTAATTTAAGCATAAACTATATTGACAAGAAGCTTCTAGGTATAGAAATGAAAAGGTGCTGACCCAGTCAATATCTCCAACCTGAGAAGGAACAAAGTGTAAGGATGGGGGATGGGACAAAAAGAGCCAGAAGAAGGCCATTGGTGACAGTTACTGACAGTTGGGACCAGAGAGGGAATTCTGGGTAATTCTCTAGAGGAAGGAAAAGAAGGAGAACTTCCAGTGGAGACTGGAAAGAGAGAGGAGGAGAACATCTTATCTCGGATCCAATCCTGAGGGCTTCCTGAGGATTTTTCTTTGGACACTGAAACCCGGATTCCCTGATCAAAGGCATCCTATCACTTATCACCTTGTAAGACTTCAACCATAGAGTCAGCTAAGTTTTTGGACTCCATTTTGGGAGAGATCTCTCAGTCTCCTCCCATTACCCAACCTTGCTGAGAGACCCTTTCCAGTTTGACTTTGCAATTATAGAAAAGGATAGAAATAGGAAATAGAAATAGAAACTGAAGGAGAAGTGGCGAGGGGAGATGCTTGGGAGCAGGAACGCCAAAGGTTCCCACCCGAGTGATGGACCCCATAGGAATAGAGAAGAGGGCACCCCAAAATCCCTCCGCCCCTCACCCCTTTCCCCAATCCCTGTGTTGATATTAATAAAAGCCATTCATTAGCCAGATAGCGTTCCAGAGTGCCTGAGAGACGAGGGAGAGGGGAATCACAGCTTGGTCTAGCTGCCTCCATCTTGGAGCCAGACCACCCGCTATGAAGTTGGTTGACCTCAGGAGAGGCTTGTGTGAACCCCACCCTCATTCAGAATCAGATTGAGGTCCCCCATACCTTCTCTTATAGGGTAGCCTTGCCCCTACTCCTGTGGGGCAGCACAACCATCCAGGTCACCCAGTTTTGGGGCAACACCCCCTTGAAGTCTCCCAGTGTATAATTGGCAGGAGGGGAGAGCTAGAAGAGAATCTCACCTCATAGACTCTCTCTCCACTTCTATCATAACATTGGTTACAGGCTGGCTGTTATCATTATTCTTACAAAAGTGCCCTAGTCATGGAGGGACTTAAGGGGCCAAGCTATAGCAGGAGTTTTAATTTTCTAAACTTTGCTACCATGCTACAAAACAACAAAAAAACAAAACAAAACAAAAAAAAACAACTTTTTTTTTCTTGTTTACACCTGATTTATTCTTTGATTTATTCTGAGTCCAGGAAAAAGAAGGTTTTCTTTTTACCCCCAAAGGACACATAGTGGCACTCAAGTCTAGAGTTTAGGTCTGTTGGCTCTCATTCAGTACTATGCATAGCATGTTATTTATTAGGTTAGGCCACCAAGCAAAAATCTTTCTTGGGCCAGGAAAAGATGGATAGTTAGATGTTGATGTTGATGATGACATTGATGATGATGATGTTGTTTATGATGATGATGTTGATAACAATAATGTTGTTTATGTCTTTGTCTATGTTGATGCTGATGATGCTGTTGATGACTATGATGTTCATGATGTTAATGATGTTGTCCTTCATGATGATATTGATCATGTTGTTGATGATGTTGTTGATGTTGACGATGTTGTTATTGATGTTGATGATTGTGATAATTAGATTAAGTCTACACTGCCCATCTTTAGATTTAATCACCAAAGGTGAGAACACCTCTAATTCTGGGAGGTCCATAACCCATGTGTGCTAGAGTGGGTGACGAATCAGAATCAACTGACTGCCCCCTTGGCAGTACTATGAGAATCATCTATTGTGATTGGACATGCAAATTAGGAGGAAGGTACAGGAAGTGACGCATAAATGACCCCTTCAAAAGGAGAAGGTCCTCAGTCAGCTGGGGTCTTTGGTGGAAGAGAGTGTCTGGCGAAAGACCTTTTCTAATTCATGAAGGAGTGTTGGAATGCTGAGAACCTGGTGAGACTGCTTTAAATATCTTCTTTGAATTGTCACGTGGGTAAGTTAGGCTGACTCTTTCTTCCCTTGGCGTTTCTGGAGGCTTTACTCTCAAGGAGGCTTCTCTTGCCTCTCTAATTATAAAAGGCTTGTGGCTAGAAGCCTTGTTTAATTAACCTCTTTGCCCCTCTGCTGGGCCTCTAAATTCTTACCTGGTCCGGGCCTCTGGTCCAGGCCAGAGTTTCTCTCTCTCAATTTCCCTACTCTCAACCTTCCTAATTGTAAATAAATCTCCATAAAAGTCAATTTTGACTTAAGATTATTCTTAATTGAGGATCGAACCCATAAAACCACTTTAGAAGTCTTCTATTTTATTAAATGACCATACTTTCCCCTATAAGAATATAGTTAGTTTTGCTGGGTAGTTGATTCTTGGTTGTAGACCCAGTTCCTTTGCTTTCTAGAATATCATATTTCATGCCTTCTGGTCCTTCAATGTAGATGCAGTCAGGTCCTGTGTTATCCTAACTATGATTCCATCCATGATATCTGAATGTTTTTTTCTTAGCAGCTTGTAGTATCTTTTCCTGGTCTGATAGTTCTTGAATTTAGCTGTAACATTCCTGGGCATTGTCAATTAGGGAATAAATGTAGGAGGTAATCTGTGGATTCTTTCAATCTCTACTTTTCCCTCTTGTTCAAGAATGTCAGGGTAGTTTTCTTGGATTATTTCCTGTAGAATAATGTCTAACCTTTTTCTTTTGTCATGATTTTCTGGTAGTCCAATAATTCTTAAATTGTCTCTTCTGGATCTATTTTCCGGATGACTTTTTTGCTTTATAAGTTCTTTTCCTAATTGTCTTCAGTCTTTCTTAATTGTTTTTTGAATTGTGTTTTGAGTTCTTCTAAAGCCCTAGTCCAACTCACTGGAGTTTCTGCATTTTTGCTTGGTGTTCCTCCTCTGTTCCATTTGCTCTTTGTTCATTACCTGGATAGAAGCTGTCGATTGTAATTCCTTTTTTCTTTTTCTGTGTTTTACTCATATTTTTTCCTTCTTTGCCCCTGTCATTGGTTATAAACTTGCCCCTCTGATTATTTGCCAGATCTGTGGGTTTGGACTATTGTGTCCTGAAGGGGCTTCTTCTCTGCCTTGCTGATTGACTAGGTTAGGTTGCTGGAGTATTAATGAGCCCAGAGGTCAGATCTTCCCCAGCTGGCAGCTAAAGGTATAGGTGTGGGTGAAGGTATGGAGGCTGAAGGGAACTGTGCTTCCTGCCCTGTTATCAAAGTATTCTGTCCTAATGCAGCCTTCACCCTGGAATCCCAGTCCGTAGGATTCTTATCTTATAGTGGCTCTCAGTGCAGCCAGTGTCAGAATCATGTTGGAGATTGAGCTTTCTAGCCTCTGAAGGCTTCTTATCTGCTCTATTGTTAGACTAGATTAATCCAGGCAGAGCTGGTCTGTTGACTTGGATGTGCCCTGAAGCCAAAACCTTGAGAAGCAAAGGCCCAAGATGAAGAATAGTGGCTGTGACTAGGTTGCCCTCCCCTCCACACATTTCCTCCAGCTGCTTTCCTGCCAGTTGTACTTAGAGCCCTGAGCCTGGCACAGCTAAGGCAGCAAGGCATTCCCTCCAGGCTAGAGCCCTCACCCCAATATTCCAGCAACCACCAGAGACTCTGCTAAGTATGTGGGGGAAGGGTCCTGAGACCTTTCTTCTTCCTTTTCCTTAAACCCTAGAATTCAACCTTCTCTGTGTACCTTTTAAGTTGAATCAAACAGGATAGTCCCTAGGCTTGGTCCTGTTGTTATATTTGTTTTTTTCTCCCCTTGAAGCACTTTGTTTTTGATTACTGTGGAAGGGTTTACCCAGAGGTCTGGACTTTTGCTGCTTCTAAGTGACCATTTTGACTCTGCCCTCCTCAATTTTTACTTCTCTAAGCTTTATGCTGAGTGCTTATAAAGAGAATTGACGACAATTTCCTTTCATGTCATGTGATCACAAAATTTCCAGCTGAAATTTTAGAATAGCTGAAGAAAAAAGATTGAAAAACTACTCCCTTTCACCTATCCTATGTTTCAGTCTACTAGTGTTATTTTCATTTAACAACCTACATGGTGATCACCACATTTCTTATCTTTCTATCTTTGTTTAAAAATATTCTTTCAACCAAGATTGCCCTTTCCATGAAGTTTCCCTATCTGATTCCTACCTATCCTTGCAAACACAGACATCTGCTTTATGAAGCCTTCTCTGTTTCCTCTCACCAGAAGTTTCCTTGTTATTTAACATTCACATTCTGTTTTGTATTATAGCTTGCTTGCATGTTGTTTTTCCCCCCTATTAGCTTCTCATAGGTGATGAATACAGATATTCTAGTTGGGTTGAATTAGAAAGACTTCCCTACCTACTTCAGCTCTATAATTCCTAGTAGATTATACCCATAGTCATTTCTCCAGCCGTTCTGGGCAACTTCTGGCAGGTGGTGCTTATCATCACCTCTTCTATAACTGCATTTCTCTTTTTTGTTTAAACCTTTACCTTCTGTCTTAGAAGCAATACTGTGTATTGGTTCCAAGGCAAAAGAGTGACAATGGCTAAGCAATGGGGGTTAAGTGACTTACACCGGGTCACAAAGCCAGTAATGTCTAAGGCTAACTTTGAACCTAGGACCTCCTGTCTCTGGATTTGGCTTTCAATCCTCTGAGCCACCCAGCTGTATCCTCCTCCCAATTCTCTCTTATATTAGATTAATTGTTACCATTCCCACTGTTCTCAAGTTAATATACTGATTCCATTGCCTCCTGTCTCCTGCAGATCCTAGTAAGTGGTGTGTAGCCTCAATGTCCATGAAAGAAGCTTCAGATAACTGGGATGACTCTATGTGGATAGTCACAAATGACTTTTGAGAAAATATCACTTTGGGTCCTTGTTTCTCTGTTTTGGCATTGTTATAAGTCAGGCACCAAGAAAGGCAAAGATGTTTCCACCCTGAAGTCTTTCCCTTGTATATTGATCAATAAGCAACTTTGAACCCTTCTGATGTGCCAAGCACGGCGCTTAGTATAGAGCATATTAGGAAAAAGCAAAACCCTCAAGGGGATAACTATGTTTCTTTTTTAAACCCTTACCTTATGTCTTAGAATCAATACTGTGTATTGGTTCCAAGGCAAAATAGTGGCAAGGGCTGTGTTAAGAGAGAATTAAAATTCTCTTTGTCAATTTTGAGTTAAAGTGCTCCTACTTAACACTTAGTAAATTACTAACGAAAAAAGTTCTTAACCCCAAAGGCCACAAGTACTACTCCTGCAGTGCTAGGCAAATTGAAAGGCTATGTTTGGTTCCTGTGAAGAGGGGGAGAGACAGGAAATGACATGGAAAAAGGGGTATAAAAGGCAAGACCCAAAAGAAGATTGATTCATTCCTTGTCTTTTGGGAGAGAACTTTTTTGTGGATGGATTCCTGGGAGAGAGACCTTTCTCCTGGGTTTGTTCTGGGTTGGGAATTGTTGTACTAGAGAGGCTTGCTGAGTGAGTGACTGGAGCGGTTGGAAGAGGCTTGCATTGGTGGAACCCTTGCTGAAGACACCACCCAAAATTCTGCCTGAAGAGACTACTGTGACTCCATGTGGAGACTGGGAGTTGAGGGAGCCCTTGCCAGGTGCTGAGCTGGACTTCTTCGAACAGCAATTATAGGGTATCTAGCTAGGCAGTATTTTCTACTTCTTTCCTATATTTCTCTCTTTTACTATATTTATATTAAACTAAATTGTTATAAGCTACTAACAGCTATTTTTGACTTAAGGGTTAATTATTTTATAAACGGCAACCACAATCTCATTTTTTAACTCTTATATTTAGTCAAACCAATTTTCTCCCTTACATCTATTGGCAAAACCCTTTTAATTGTTACATTTTAACAACTGGGCAATGGTGTTTAAGTGACTTGACAAGGGTCACACAGCTAGGAAGTGTCTGAGGTCATATTTGAACCCAGGACCTCCCTCTCTAGGTCTGGCTTTCTATCTACTGAGACAGCTAACTGCCCCCAAGAGGATTATTATCTAATGAGACAGAGACAGCATGCTAGCTAAGGTAAGCTTAAAGGAGAAGACACTAGTAGCTAAAATGATCAATCCTACTGCACAAGGTGATATTTTAATCTGAACTCAAAAGAAATTAGAAAACCTAAGAGACAGAGGTAAGGGAGATATGCTGTGATTCTTTCCAACCTCTATTCTTAACATAAAAATATTTCCAATATTGAGGATCACAAACTTCCTGTTCAGCTTAAAATAGGTCCCTATATTGATATTGGGTTAATTCAATGTGAATTCAAACTGTCTCTTCTTTTCCTGAGGCCACATCAACACTTCCCAAAAGTCTAGAAACTTGACAAGCCAAATCCCCCACCCCAATGTGCCCCTCTAATAATACCCAGAGGCATCTCAAATTTCTTGATACCAGTCCTCTGAGAAACATATCAAAAATTGTCCTCCTGAAAACATGAGGTCTCCAAGCCCTGTATCCAAAGGATGTAGTTTTTAGAAGAAGAATGTTCGATGATGTCATAGGGTCTAGGAGTAAAATGTTAGACTAGACAAGTGATACATGTGGCAAGCATGCATCTAATAACCGTTTGGGCAATAATCCCTTTCTTTGGTGTACTTTTCAGCTGTGTCACACAATCCAGACCTTAATGATGAGACTTAGAATTTTAAAGCTGGAAATTTACTTTAAAGATCCAGAGAGTTAAAGAGACTTAAATCAGATCACAGGTTCCTAGAAATCATAGAATGCTAAAGCTGAAAAGGACTTAAAATTAATTCAGTATAATTCAACAAATATTTATTAAATGGCTACTATGCTAAGTGCTGGTATCAAGGTAGATAGGACACAAAACCTGCTCTGAAGGGTGGAGGTCACTGTCTGCTAGGAATAGAAACACAACTAGGGCTAAGAAAGGTGGGCTTTGCCCTAGGGTATTAAGTTTAAAGGTCACTGATGGCAATTAAAAAACTATTTAGCCAAAAGTATTAGTTAAAATAGAAAGTTATCAAGTGAAGGACTAGCATGAGTTTCTTTTCCTCCAAACCCAGGGCAATGGTACAAGGCTTGACCTACTGTCATTGTTTCCAATGGGATAGTACCTTTCTCTTTTCTTCCCAGTCTCCATTTCTACCCCCCAGAATGCTGTATACCACAGGTGTATTTTATGGTACTTGCCCTGGGCACAGAAATTCCTAGTCACAATCACCAATGCACAATATTACAGAGTTGAATGTGGAAGTACCCTAAAAAACAAACAACAAAAAAACTATTCTAAAATTTTTTTTTATTAGTTCAGAAGAGGAACAGGTGGTTTCTGTCTGAGAGAAGCAGAGATTTAAAGACTAATTGAAAAGGGAAAGTGAACTAGGATTTTGTTTTTGGTTTTATCTTTGTAGCTAGAGACACGCCTTGCCCACAGCCTCTGGGCGACAAATGTTGGTTGGATTGAATTAGATTGGACTAGAATGCTCATGCTGATGGGTTTGAACCCCACCAGAGGCCTGTGGAGTTGTGAGTTCCCTGGGACTCCATAAGGGAGAATATATCATGCTAAGAGTTTAGATATTATAGTCTAACACCCAACCTACTTCCTATGATATAACAAAGATTAAGGGTCTAAAGCAGTTGGACTTTGATGATTGTGGGAGAGAGAATGAAGCCAATGACTTTGTGTAGTTCTGCCACCCTTTAATCCAGCAGTGTATGGGGATGAATTACTATGGAAATTATTGAAAGCAGGGAGACCAATAAGGAGGCTTTTGCATTAATCTAGTGGAGAAGTAATAAGGGCCTGGACTAAGATGGTAATTGTGTAGGTTGGGACACAAGAGATATTTTAGTGGTAAGGAAGGATTTGGCAATTGGCTAAATATCTGGGGTCAAGAGTCAAGAATAATTATGAAGTAACAAACTTTGGATAGTGGTGCTTTTGATATAAATAGTAAAGTTTAGAAGAGAGGAATTTAGAGGGAAAGATAATGATCTTAGTTTTAGACCTGCTGACTCTGAGAGGCCTTCAGGATATTCCATTTGAAATGTCCATTAGGCAGTTGGTAATGTGAAAAAGTGGTAAAGCTCAGAGGAATTACTGGGGTTGAATATATGGATATATGAGCCATCTGCACAGAGATGACAATTCAATACATTAGACTTGATGGAATTACAAAGGGAGAGGACATAGAGAGAAGAGAACAGGACAGAATCCTGCGGGGAAATTCATATTTAGGGGGCATGATTTAGACCAGTGGTTCCCAAGTGTTTTTGGCCTACCGCCCCCTTAACAGAAAAAATATTACTTAGCCCCCTGGACATTAATTTTTTAAAATTTTAATAGCAATTAATAGGAAAGATAAATGCACCTGTGGTCATCACCGCCGCCCTGGAACGCTGCAGCACCCACCAAGGGGGCAGTGGCACCCACTTTGGGAATCACTGATTTAGAAAATAAGCCAAGGACAGAGAAGGAACAGTCAGATAGGTAGAAGATATACCAAGAGAGAGTAATACCATGGTAAAATCAAGTCCTTTGACTTTAAATCCAATGTACTTTCCACTTTCCACCTTGCTTTTCCAAAAGATGAAAGGATTCCAGTTCCATTTTTAACTTAAGCTATCATGATTCCCTTTATTCTTTTCTTAAGTTGCATTTATGTTCAACTTTTCTTTTCTTGTAATCTCCTTACTTCCTAAATCAGTGCATTATGTGATTTCATTAAGTCATCTACAGATATATGCCATATATTTTGACATGGCTCAAAAAGTTTGATTTTTCTGAAAGAATTTCAGTACTATTTGTATAGTTCTTAAAACAATAACAACAACACTGATTTAATCATGCAGTTAAATCACATTCTGTTTAAGCAACTTTACATCTTTTTCTGATACCCTTTTGCTCACTAACGCTGATGGGAGGGTGATTATGAGTTTGATGATTGAGATTGCTAAGAGCTGGAGCCACATGAAAGTTTTGGTAGAGAAGGTTACCTGCCTAGTAAGCTTGTACTTAGGTCAATGGTATTTGGAGAAAGCTGTGAGAATCACTTTTATTTCTTTTCCTTCCTGTGACTTCCATTTCCCAGGATTAGTTTGTGACATATGATACATGGGCTTAAGATGTCCTGTTGCCAGGTTGTCATTGCCTCTTAGGTGACTGAATTTAGCCCAGCTGTTGGAGCCCAAGCCTGGACCTAGAGCACTTTGGGACATGTTGGAGATACTATTGTGCAACTATCCCATTTGAGAGTCAGGCTGTGGCTTGCACGTGGCATATAGGGGAAAGTAAGAACCTGGTTGCCTGCTCTGATCTGCTTCCTGACAGGTCTGCACAAGGAAAGCTAGGGTGGGTCTGTGGTTTCTTTTGCTGAGCTACAAACTTCAGACTGCCCACACCACTTACAGTAGAGACCCTAGGCCTAGGAAAGATTATCAAGCTGGCGATTTGGCAATCGTCTCTACTCGGGGGGTCTCTACTCTGTCATTCACTTCCCTTTTTCCCTTCTCCCTCTGGTCTCCCCTATATCAAGGCCTACTTGTTTTCTCCAAATCTTTCATTCATCCTGAAAGTACAGATAACTGATAAAAGTTTTAAGCCTTTTCCTTCCCAGGACCAGTTGTATTTTAACAGAGGTCGAAGCCTTGATCTAATAGGAACTGGTTGTTTAAAGGCAAAATTTCAGGTATCTGCTACTTTGTGCTACCAGTTACAGGCCAAGTATGGGCCAAGCCAGTTCACCTAGCTCCTCTCAAGCTCCTGTCATCAGTAGTCAGCTGTCAGAGGGAGGTAGTCTGGGGAAGAAGAGCAGAACAATTAAAAAAGGATCTGGCAGCTAATATATCTTGACCCTCAACCAGACGTGATTTAGATCATCCTCATTTCCATTGCAGGTAACACCAAGACACTCCTGAGTGAGAGATAGCTTGGAAGGAAGTCTGCCTGGGGACTCAGGCTACCTCTGAGTCAGACCCTACCTGGCCCCTTCTCTCCTCCTGACCTCTGTTCCTCTGGTTTTGGTTGGGGAAATCAAGGATGTTGGCATTTCCTGTGAGAGTCAGTTTGGAGGGGTGACAGAAGCTGGTTACAACCTGGCCAGAATCTGATAATTGTCCCTAGACTGTCTCCCTGGGGATCAGAGCAACTGTCTGCAATGTGCCATGTTCAGCTTCCATGCCCACTCATTTCTGGGATCTGAGCTGGAGGCACCAAGATATCTCCCTCAAGAGAAGACTTCCCTTCCTCCTCTTTAAGCTCTGTGGGACATCCTTTTTATTCATGTTAAGAGGGCAGGGAGGAGTAAAAAGAAAATATTTTAATGTTTAAGGCATTACTTAGAGTGGCAGTAGCTTTTCTAAGTAGAAAGGCAAGAGACTACTTGATTGTTATAATCTTTTTTTTTTTTAAACCCTTACTTTCTATCTTAGATGATATTAAGTATCAGTTCCAAGGCAAAAGAGCAATAAGAGTTAGAAAACTGGGGTTAAGTGACTTGCCCAGGGTCACACAGTTAGGAAGTATCTGAGACCAGACTTTAGGTACCTCCCATCTCCAGGTCTGGATCTCTCTCCACTGAGCCACTTAGCTACCCCTCTTACTATAGATAAACTCTGTTTCATACTTTATAACTTTATACTTTAGCAACTTTAGAAACAGTGAGTTGAACAGGGGAAAGAGCCCTTGGCCTGGAGTCAGGAAGATCCAAGTTCAAATCTTTTCTCAGATGCTAGCCGGGTGATCCTTGGCAAATCATTTAACTAACCTCTGCCTGCCTCAGTTTCCTCAATTGTAAAATGAGGATCATAACGACACCTATGTCACAGAGTCCTGAGGATCAAAGGAGATAATATTTGTAAAGCATTTAGCACAATTCCTGTCGCAAAGTAGACAATAATTGTGTATCCCCTTCCTTCCTCTATAGCAGGGGTTGGCAACCTTTTTGGCCGTGAGAGCCATAAACGCCACATTTTTTAAAATGTAATTTCGTGAGAGCCGTACAGTGCTCACAGTGCGCGCTCCTGTAACAGCGCCTGAAAAAAAAATGACTTTATGGCTCCTGCAAAAAGAGCCATATCTGGCCCTCAAAAGAGCCAGATATGGCTCGAAAGCTATATGTTGCCGACCCCTGCTCTATAGGCTGAAAAAGTCTGGAACAGAGGGATTGCTATCTTCTACAGTAGGTTTGTGTGAGCACAATCAACTCCTGTCACCTATTCAGTGGGAGCACCCTGGAAAATGTCATTTGATTCCATTTTATAAACTAAAAACAGGATCATATATCTAGAAATCTGGAGGGGACCTCAGAGGCCAATTAGTCCATCTCCTTATTTTACAGCTAAGGAAACTAATGCACAGAGAGGTTAAATATTTTGCCAAGACATTAAGGAAGTAAATGTCAGAGGCAGGATTTGAACTAAGGCTTTCTGTCTCCAATGCCAATGACCTTTCTGCTGCTACCTCTATTTGAGAAGGCATTGATGTTTTTCGGAAGCCCCTGAAAACAGATATACTTCTGTGCTAACTATACATCCAAATTTATATCTCTGCTAAAGAATATTTCTCTTCATAAATCATGGAATAATTTTCGGCATAGGAAAGCTGATTCCTTACCTAAAATAGGTGAATGTTCTGCAATTTGTTTTGGCTTCAAACTTCCTGGCTCTAAATTTAAAATTGAACTGGAGCCCATTTGAGCTCAAATTCTACTTGTGTGGCTGGCCTCCTCTCCCTCCCCCTTCCCCTTAACTTTGTCACTGAAAATACCTGAAAAGAAAGATAACAAAATATTAATGGCTATCTTATAAAATCCTGAACAAACCTGAGTTTCCAGCTCTGTTGCTCTTAGAATGAGTCCCAGGAGGGAAACTGGGGGTAAGTAGGAAAAAATGTCAAGGAGCATGTACAAGTTAATAAAAATAGATGAGAGGGGTGGATGAGAGCTTACTAAAAAACAAAAACCCAACCAAAAAACAAACTCATCCATTTCGCTCCAGTGCCAAGATGAATTTTTAGCATCTCCAGGAATAGGTTGGCAAGAACTCAGGGAAAAGGGCCCTCTCAGGCAAGAGTTATTGCATTTGTGGAGTTCTATTTGCTGAGAGAAGTAGTTTACTTTTTTCTCCTTGGGACAACTGGTTCAGTCTCTAACTCAAAGCCCTTAGGAGGAAATACATGACTTATCTCTTTAGCCAAGCTTCCCATTCAGCAAGGTTAAGTTATAGCTCAGCCTTCACCCTTGCACACCTTCAAGGAGGGGAATGCTTTTTTGCCTTCCTTCCTTCCGCCCCCCCAGCTTGAGTCTCATAGCTCTGGCCGGGTACCTCATTAGTCCTTTGGAAAGCTTGCAGAAATGTATCTTGGTAGAAAAATAAACAAAAAAATCTGGGAGCAACTAATAATAAATGACCCCTGGAGCTGGTTGAAGTTAAGGATGGAGCTCTGGGAGGTAGAGAAGGAAGGCTGGCTACTAGAGCTCCAGGGCTTGGCGTGTTAGAAGTCTGTGATTTTACAGGTTTCTTAATTGATTGATTTTTGTGCCCACAGCTTGTAAATGCCGGAATCCTAGTTTGTGGGAGAATTCTGACGCTAAATTGGATTTACATGACACTGAAACAACCAACTGGTCAATTCCCTTTTTAAAAATGGATCAATCAATCAAACAGGTGCCTCCCAGGCATAATCTCTATGGAAAGAGGTCACAACCTTTGAGTGAAATGTAAATACAATAAAACACAATCTCCTTCCAGCCTTCCCACAGACCCTTGGCTAAGGAGGCAGGGGTGGAAACAAGGAAGTAAATTCCTTAAGAAGGGTAAATAGCTGTAATGGGGAGGGCAGAGGGCATGGGGAATTGATGTATTGAGATTGGGAGTGTGGGGTGCAGAATGGGTAAATATGATTGTAGAGTAAATGGACAGAGGAAAACTGAGGTCAGAAAGCTAGCTGAGGGAGAGGGTAAAACGAGGATATCTGGGCGATGAATTTAACTTTGAACCAATGAAAAGAGGTCAATGAATGTGTAGAATTAAGGCAAGTGACAAAACTCTCGAGCAATTTAGGTTGGCGCAGAGACCTGTGTTCTAAACCCAGTTTTGTTATTAACAGTTTGAGAGTTGTAGAAAAACTGCTGGATATGGAAAGAAGGGACTTAGTAGTTCCACTATTGGGGAACCCACATCCATAATAACCTATGCTTGGGATCCCATGCCCTGTTCATATCCCTGCCCCAAAGCACCCCCCATGGTGGGGGGTGGGGAAGGAATATAGAACCCTATCTTGAGTACCATCAATAAAGTCATCACATTCAGTGCAAAAAAAAAAGAAAGAAAGAAAGAAAGAAAGAAAGAAAGAAAGAAAGAAAGAAAGAAAGAAAGAAAGAAAGAAAGGACTTGAGTAGGTCCAAATTTGATGTCTGCCACTTATTCAAAGCCATCAGTGTAGCCCTAGACAAGTCACTTAACTTCCTTGGGATTCAATTTCCACCACTATATACTATATACTTATAAAATGAAAGGCTGGTACTATGTGATTTCCAAATTCCTTCCAGCTATCAATCTCAGATACTGCAAAATATTGCTTTGACTCAATTTTCTGGCATTAAAGTTAAATGCTCAAGGAAGTAGTCCAGTTTGATTAGAAAGTGGGGTTCTGAATAGGATAAGGGAAGGAGAAAAGAGGGAATAAAGAGAGAAACTAGGGCAAGAATTAATCTAAGCAAACACAATGTAAGTGTGTATCAGAAAAGCAGTCTGTGTGACCCTGGGCAAGTCACTTAACCCCCATTGCCTAGCCCTTACCACTCTTCTGCCTTAGAACCAATATACTAAGACAGAAAGTAAGGGTTTTTTGTTGTTGTTTTTTAAGCAGTCTGAACTAACCCTTCTCTCAAAAATTCTTTAAAACTTATCTTCTTCACATAGAGGCTGCAAGGCATAGAGGATCTTGGAACCAGGAAGACCTAGATTCAAGACCTTCCTCTGACACACATTAGCTGTGTGATCTTGGGCAAATTGTGCAACCTCTTAGTGTTTTAGGCAATGCTCTAAGATGATGTTGCAGAGAAGGTTTCAGCAACTATAGGTAGAAGGAATATCTTTACCTGTGTTCTGGCACCAGACAAATAAATAAATAAATGACATATTTAATCTTTACATTATACAGCACAGCCTTTAATCTTAATCTTTGAATCATAGAACTAAGAGAAAACCTATGTGCTGTTATGGAGCAGAAACTAGGCTTAGGGATCCCTTGAAAACTTAACTTGACTTGAATAAATACAGAATACAGAGATGTTGTACATCTATCAAGGTCCAGTGTTCAGTCACAACGGTGATGCCTGGCCTCTCCCCACACAGCATAAGGCATACTAAAATTTTAGAGCTAGAAGGAATCTTGAAAATCATTTAATGAAATCCAGTCCTCTTATTTTATAGAAGAGAAAAGTCAGAACCATAAAAGTGAATTCCTTTGTCCAAAGTGTCCGTCCGTCCCTCCCTCCCTCCCTCCCTTCCTCCCTTCCTTCCTCCCTTCCTTCCTTTCTTCCTCCCTTGCTTCCTTCCTTCCTTTTTTACCTCTCCAGAGAGGTATATTTTTTTGGTGATGTCTCTAGAAGTTTTTTCTTCTGATTCAAGCTCTTTATTAGCCACACATTGTCTTATGTGAATAAATTAAGTGATAATTTTGATCAAGGTGCATTTTTTGCTCCGGACTTTTTAGGTACCAAAACCAAACCAGTAAGCTTCTAAGTCAATTGACTTCCTTCTGTTTAATTAAACAAATATTGCATAAGCATCTATTAATTATGGCACTAGTTGTAAGGGGAGGGATATGAAGATGGATAAAACAGAATTCCTGCCCTCAGGACATTATAATCCAATAGAGAAGAGGATATGATGCCCTAGTAGTAAAAGTAGAATATAATAAGTACATAATAATTGACATTTATATGCATTTTAAAGTTGTTTTGTTTGAGCCCTACAACAATCCTATGATGGATACGCTGGTAATTTTTATTTCCATTTTTTAAAGGTGAGGAAACTAAGTATGGTATGATGGATGGGAAAGGTAAGGTTACTAAATTGGAAACCTCCTTCAGGATGACCTAAATATTAACCTTAAAAAAAAACAAGAAAGAAAAGCAGAAATTGAGGTACTTCTGGCATAATAACCCACATAAACACTGTGAATGTCTTGCTGTTATGGTGCCTTCCTTTTCCCCCTTCTCCATTAAGATTTCCATAGCTTCAGATGTTTACTTTTTAGATTTTCTTCATTAAAAGAAAAGAGCCATATTCAAAATGAAACACCAAGAAACAAAAAAATGGGAAAATCGAGCTTAGATGTCAATAATACTTTAATTCCACACTGGGGCACTATTGAGTTTTAAAACTCCACTGTTTGAGGAAGACCAGCACAAGCAAAATTCTGCAGAACACAGGAGCATTCTCAAAAAGAAGTCTATGCTGGTTTCTGATCAATTAATACTTTTTAAAAAATTCCTTTCCCTTCCCTTTCTTCCTATCCTCTCCCATTCCCTCTGTTTCCTCTCTCTTCTTTTCTGATTGAGTCTTATCTCACCCAAACTGGAAGTACAATGACTACTCATAACTCTATCCCACTATTGATTGTCATGAGAGTTTTAATATGCTCTGATTACAAGTGCATTTGTTCACCTTTTCTTAGGCAGCCCTGGGGCCCTTCACTCTCCAGGGCTCTTCATGTTGGTTTCTGTCTTGGTGAGGATACCCAACAATCCTGCCCAGTCCATTGTAACCTAGAACTCCTGAGCTCAAGCAATCCAGCAACCTCAACCTTCCTCAGTAACAGAGATTATAAATATGCCACCTTGTCTGGCCAAAAAGATTAAAAATTCGTTTAAAATGAGCATGAAGATTTCTCCAAGGACTGACTGTATATTTGCACAGTTGCATATCAATGAAATCTGATTGTGCAAAATGTCTGGAGACCACTATGCTATTTACTTCTTGTGCATGATTGTCTTATGCTTCTGAAATACATTCAACTCAGACATTCTAAGCAAATCCCTCGGAGGATGAGACCCAGCATGCACCATTTCAAAAATATAAAAGTAGTCTGTGCAACAGGGGGTTGAAATTAGAAATCCCAGGGCTTGTTTGCTTTATAAAAAGTAAAAGAATAATTTTTGCTGCTTATCTTAAGGATGGCTCACAAGGAACATTAACCTAGAGCATCTCTTCACAACAAAGATCAGTGTCAGTCTTGGGCTATGTTTACATAATGCTGAAACAATTGATGCATTCAAGCAATTTGGAAAGACCTAATTGATTAATTCTTAACAACATAGGCTAAGTAACTAACTTATTTATTATATTTTCCCATTTCAGTTGTCTTTTTTTAGCATCATGTATATGCAACTGTAATTATTGTTAAAATATAGATACCTATTTTTCTACCCAGTACTTTGGGTTCTTTTTAATGAACAGTCCCTTGTGTAATGGGCTCTACTGCTTTTTCCATTATATCATACCACCTCGTGGTCAGAACCTGAATCTAAGCCATGGTACACAGCAGCTGTGTGACTTTGGACAAGTCATAAGGGTCTCTGAACATTGATTTCCTCAGCTTTTAAATGAGGATAGTGTTTTTGTTCCCTATGCCACAAGGTTTTTTAGTGCACTTTGTTAGGCACACAATTCAATGTACACATGAGTTGGTATATATCTATGATGTTATTTTAAAGGGAAGAATAAATCTATTTCATTTTTAAATTTCCATTTATGATGCCAGAGATGAAAAAATACACACCCTGATGATATTCTGATCCCACTACATCTTTCTATGGCTCAGACCACCCAGGATGGTGAAGTAATGGCTTGACCTGATTACTATGATGACAGGCACATGAGAGGGGGGAAAAACAATGAATACAGATAGGAAGAAATAGGTGAAAATAAAAATAATATAGACTTTTTTTAAAACCCTTACCTTCCATCTTGGAGTCAATGCTATGTATTGGCTCCAAGGCAGAAGAGTGATAAGGGCTAGACCAGTGATTCCCAAAGTCGGTGCTACCGCCCCCTGGTGGGTGCTGCAGTGATCCAAGGGAGCAGTGATGGCCACAGGTGCATTTATCTTTCCTATTAATTGCTATTAAAATTTTAAAAAATTTAACTTCCAGGGGGCTAAGTAATATTTTTTCTGGAAAGGGGGTGGTAGGCCAAAAAAGTTTGGGAACCACTGGGCTAGACAACGGGGGTCAAGTGACTTGCCCAGGGTCACACAGCTGGGAAGTGTCTGAGGCCAGATTTGAACCTAGGATCTCCCTTTTCTGGGCCTGACTCTCAATCCACTGAGCTACCCAGCTGCCCCCTAGACCTTTTAAATGGAAAATTTTGCTTTAGTCTAAACCATTTCATGAGTTTAAACATTTGATCTACAAAACAATATCTATAAGTCAATTTAATCCAACTCAACAAACATTTACTTCACACCTGTTATTATTGCAAGGCACTGTGCTAAGTGCTAGTTATACTTGATGGATTTTTTATCTCACTGAGGTGGTCACATCCTTCTACAATATGGATGAGAAATTATCTATAACTGCCCATTTTATATGATTCTTGACCATGCGATCCTAGAAAACTGCCAAAGGAGTTAATGCAACATTGTAGGGACCTTTCCCTAGATCTCTTCATGTGGTGAGGCTACCTACCAGTGCAACATATGGGTTTTCTATCAGTTATCACTCATTCTTACTGTGTTCCTGGACCATCATTTTTTCTAGTCACGCATTTCTTTGATAGCATCCTTTACTTGGTTCCTCAGACGCAATTTCTCATTTTGAATGTGTTGCAGCCTGCTCATACCCACCATTGTCTTTTCAGAGATCCTTCATATCATTTCTTTAGAGACTGTGGTGTTCCATGACTTACAACTAGGCACCAGCCACCAGAAGAATACTGGCCTTTGTTTTACTTTCCCACCCAGCCATATGTAATATACAAAAGAGGTACTAGTCTGTTTGATATTTAAAGAAAATATTTATCTTCATCTTGGTTGTTTTCTATAGATTATAGAAATTAGAGGGAATGGCCTAGAGCCAGATTTGGATTATCTTCAAAAAGCAGGCTAGGCAAATTCCCATGATGTCAAGCCACCAAGTAATTAATGTGGTTTTCCAGGGGTTAAACACCAGTTCTCTTTTCTTCCTTCCTCTAAAATTGCATAATATGCAGGTTTTCTCTATTAACTACTTGGCCAAGGGCATAGCTACCCTCAGAGCAGTAGTCAGTCTGCCTATGACTAGGGCATTTATTGAATTTGCAGGGAACAATGCTTATCATTCTATGAAGAAAAGAGAACTGGGAAATGCTTCAGATGATGATTTCTGTGGATCTATAAAATGGAAATGGGGGACAAGTCCATAAATTATGTATTCAAATGAACAATACTGGGAACTGGCAGGATTTGCACTTAATTTCCTCTTCAAATTCCTTCTTTGATACTTAGTCTCAAAACTTCATTAACCTCCTTAGGGAGTTGAATGGCTTTATGGTTCCACATCTTTTCTCACTAGACTCTGATCTTAGTCTGACCTCAATATGTCACATTAGATATGTCCCTAAGGTACATCATGCACCATGTAACAACTGATACTAATTTCGTTGATGTAAAGGATGTCGGTACCATTTCTTTTAATGCAAGCACCTTTTGGTGCCTTACTAAAGACTTTTCTTACTCTGATGCTGAGACTCCTATTGAACTCATATTCATACCCATTCCCTAAATCAAGCAGTGTAACTTTCTAGGCTAGTTAGAGAGGAATGGGCTAGCTTTGTGATCAAGTCGATTCAATAAGCATTTATTAAAGGCTTGCCTTTAACAGGTACTTTGCTAAGCCTAGAAATACAAAATACAAGTAGAAAGACAGCCCCTGGCCCTTGAAGGAGCTTAAATTCTGATGAGGGGAAACAATACACAAAATGAAGTCGAACCGGAGAATTGAGAGAGAGAAGGTAGCTCCACAGGAGCATGGTGAAGAAAGTCTAGATAATCAGATGAGGAGCCTGGAGAGGAATGAAGACATGGCTGGCCTGGGCACTCTCCTTAAAATGGAGGTTCTGAGAGGAATTAAGCAGTCAGAGGAAGGGACCACAGGGGCAGAGTGAACTTCCAGGATGGGAAGGCTGCTGTTTTTACATGGGGCAGAAAACCCAGAGAGTCAGGATTGGAACTCAGAGAGAAATGAAGACACGCATGTACCACCCCTCTCCCTCACTGTTGGTGCTTCATAAATGAAATCACTTTGTAGGTGTATAAGAGGAGAAAGAGTACTGGCTCTATGGGTAGAAGATCTAGATTGCAAATTTGGAAGTCACTTAGTTTCTCTGAGTCTCAGTTTTTCCCTCTATACAAAATGAAGGTGTTGGACTAGAAGACTTCCAAGGTCTTTTCCTATTTGTTGTTTAGTCATTTTTTAGTTATGTCCAATTCTTTGTAACCCAATTTGAAGTTTTCTCTTTTTTTCTGGGTTATACATGTATTATCAAAATAAATATAACAATTCATTTTTGTAGGTGAATAATCTTGTAAAACCAAAACCCCAAATCATGTACCCAAATAAACAAGTGATAAATCATATGCTTCCATCTGCATTTTTATTTCAACAGTTCTTTCTCTGGAGATGCATAACATTCTGTTTCCCCAAGTCCTTCAGAATTATTCTGGATTATTTTATTGTTGTTAGTAGCAAAGTCAGTCACATTCGATCATTCCACCATATTGCCGTTACTATGCATAATGTTTTCCTGGTTTTGCTTATTTCACTCTGCATCAATTCATGTAGGTCATTCCAGGTCTTTCTGAAATCATCCTGTTCATCATTCTTTATAGCACAATAGCATTCCACCACCATCATATACCACAATTTGTTCAGTCATTCCCCAATGGAGGGACATCCCAATTTGAGGTTTTCTTGGCAAAGATACTAGATTGCTTTGCCATTTCCTTCTCCAGATCATTTTACAGGTGAGGAACCTGAGGAAAACACGGTTAAATGACTTGTCCAATGTCACTTGTCCAGGGTCAGGTAAGTATTTGAGAACAGATTTGAACTGAGGAAGATGTCTTCCTGACCCCAGACTTGGAACTCTATTGACAGGACCACTTAATTGCCTTTTGTTCCATATTGACCTACAGATAAGAGGCTAAATTAAGCATTATATCACGGAAGACTTCCCAACATTTAGAACTGTCCAGAAATGGAATAGACTATCCCAAGAGGTGTAGATTGTTCAAACTGAATCTGGATGGCCACTTTCCAGGTATATTATAATGGTGGTTCCTTTTTGTGTGTGGCCACTGCAGTCCTTTCCCGCTTTCAAACTCTGTGATTTTATATAAGACCTTTGTCACCACAACTTATAAGTGATCCGGTTTTAGACCACTGCCATCACTGAGGAGAGCAACCTAGTAGAGAGCTCTGTGGCGTGCCCTGCCACCCTCACCATCACCACCACTACACCAACATAATCAGCTCTCTGTCATAAACAGGGCAAGCAAGTCAGTCTAGTTGAAGCAGCAAACCATTCTGAAGATAGAACAGAAGGCAGCACGTGTTAGATAGATTGAACCACTGAATTTACCTTGACCACTGCCTCCCTTTTGACCTTTCTGAGGGTCCAAGACTCAGCACCAGAGCTCTGGGAATTGCAGTCTCCCATCTTCAACCACCATTTTTTTTCTTTCATCCATGTTCCCATGGCTACCATCAAGAAAAGAAGAGGGGGGCAGCTGGGTAGCTCAGTGGAGTGAGAGTCAGGCCTAGAGACAGGAGGTCCTAGGTTCAAACCCGGCCTCAGCCACTTCCCAGCTGTGTGACCCTGGGCAAGTCACTTGACCCCCATTGCCCACCCTTACCAATCTTCCATCTATAAGACAATACACCGAAGTACAAGGGTTTAAAAAAAAAAGGAAAGAAGAGAAGATGTTTTTCCATCCCCAGTACCATCACCACCACCACCAACTAGTGAGCAAATGCCACCCTTGGGAAACTAAGCCAAAGAGCCCTGTGAATAGCCATTGTCCAGGGGAAGCAAACTTTATAGAATGTAGAAATGGCAATTGTTTATAGCTTGTCTTCTCAGCAGCCATAGCTACTGGGGACCCAGAAGTGAGAGTTCAAATGAGATAGTACTTATAATGTGCTTAGCATAGTGTCTGGCATTTATAAATGCTAGTGCTCTCTTCCCATCCCTTGCCACCAAAGTCCTTGGCACTTTCAATTGGCTCAACAACAGAAATAGCTGTGGTTTTATAACTGAAAATGGCATTAAGGAAGATTCATTACCATCTGTTTTGCTTCTGTACCATAAGGATTACGGGAGCTTTCTATCTGACTTGCAATTTAAACTTCTGATATGTGTTATCTTTCCCTAATTGAATGAGAGTTCCTTGGCAAGTAGGATCTGTCTCGCTTTTATATTTGTATCTCCAGCACTTATTGAGGTGTTTTGTATATCATGCACACTAAATAAATACTTTTTCATTAATTTTGTATATTTTGTTCCTTTTACTATACCCATTTGTGGTATAGTAAATCTGAAACTGATTAAATTAAATAAATTAAAATCTGAATACTACTAGAATTTATATTTCATTCTCTATATAAAACATTAACAAGTTTATTGTTTCCTACACGTGAGACATTGTGGTAGACACTGAGATACAAAGACAAAAAAAAAGTCTTTGTCCTTAAGGAGTTTGCAATCTATTGGAGGAGAACAATACTTACACATATAAGTAAATAAAAATCTATAGAAAATAAATAAAAATCATTTGGGGTTGCAGTACTAGCAGCTGAGATTTGGGAGGAGGGAATAAGAGGAAAGGATTCATACAGAAAGTGACTAATATATGCAATTAAAAGCTAAATGCCTATTTGTCACTTAGTCAATAAACATTTATTAAACATGCACCAGACATGGTGCTAAATGCTAAGTGCTGTGGATACAAAAGAAGGCAAAAGCCAGTTGCTGTTCTCAAAGAGCTTCCAGTCTAATGCATGCAAACAACTCTGTACAAACAAGTTATATACAGGTTAAATTGGCAATAATAAACAGAGGAAAGCTAGTAGAATTACAAGGGATCAGGAAAGTCTTCCTATATAAAGTAAGATTTTAGCTGAGACTTGCAGGAAGTTAGAGAAGCCAGGAATTGGAAATGATGATAGAGAGCTCTCCATGAATGGAGAATAGCCAATAAAAATTCCCAGAGCCGGAAAATGGAATGTCTTGTGCGCCTGGATCAAAGAGTATATGGGAAATGAAGGAGGTGTGTAAGTTGTAAGAAGACTGGGATAATTCAGAGGGCAAGTTGTGAAGGGCATTGAACACAAACGGATTTTACTGAACATTAAAGAATTTTATATTTGATCCTAGAGATGATAGGGAACCATTGGAGTTTATTGTGTGGGAGTGGGGTGAAATGGTCAGACCAGTAATTTTGAAAGGTCACTTTGACAGCTGAATGGAGGCTCAACTGCAGAAGGAAAAATTTTAAGGCAGGGAGATCAGCAGGGAATTCCAATAGGCCAGTGATAATCAGGCCCTAATGGGGTGGTAGCAATGTTCAGGATGTATTACAAAAAAAAAAAAAAAGCTAAATGGTGGCAACTAATTATATATTGGGGATTGTGGGGTGGGAGTGAGGAGTCAGAGATGACACCCAGGTTCTGGTAGGATATCAGTACTCTCAACAGTAATAAGGAAGTAAAAAAGAAGGAAGAATTTAAGGGGAAATGAATTGTTTGGGGCATGTTGAAAGGCAGTATGAGAGTCATTGATGGTATTAGACTTGAAATTAGGAAGACTAATATACCCTATATTCACATTTATAAATTCTGTGGACCAATTAACATTCACCTAAGAACAGTAAAGAGTTGACCCAACAGAGATGGAAACAATAGTAGTCTGCAAGTGGTTTCAGGTGGGGAGAGTCCTTAGAAATTGGTCCTTAGAAAGTCTGTTCTGGAGCCATATTTGAAAGCTTTTCAACATGGCAGGACTAAATAGAGCTTATATTCTGATAACGTAGCCTTTTAGATCTTGAGATTATTTCCATGCCACTATGACATGTACAAGAAGGAGTACTAAGGAATCCTTTAAAGCAGAGAAATTTCTTTATCAACAAATATAAGGAAACACTTCTTTTATCGGTAAATCTATGTTATAGTTAACAATTCAACATTGCTTTGGTCTGTAAGATGTGTAGGAAAGACTGATGAGACTGAAGTCACTCAATCTGACATGGATTCCTGACTCCGTCACTTATTATTACCTGTGTGAACATTTTAAAAACTTCTTTGGGCCTCAGTTTCCTCACCTGTAAGAATTAGAGAGTTGGAATTATTACTCTCTAAGATCAGTTCAAGGTCTGGATCTAATTGTCCTATGTCCTAAGTTTGGCAACTTAGTACAAACTGCATTTTAGATTTAAAATTATTTTTTGGCCTAGGCTTATGATTTCATCAAAGTGGGTAGGGAAACTCTCTGTATGAGAATTTTCCCAGGATAGAAAATCTCTCTACCCAATGTATATTGGTACCTAATTTGTAATTCATGTCCTTTGAAAGTTGCTCAGGGCCCTGAAAGATTAAGTGGCTTGCCAGTAACTGGAAGTCACAGAATTTTAAACTAGATCTTCCCTACTACAACTCTGATCTTCTAGCCACTATCTGATGCCACTCCAATAATACATTACCTGAAAGCAGGATGAATTTGCAGGTGTCTAATGAAAACATATTTTGTTCAGAAAGAATCATCTTTTATCAGTATAAATTTATGAATCATCTCTTATCTCTTAGTATAGTGGCCCTTAATGTATATAATGACATTGTAATGTCACATTTCTAGACTGAAGAGTAGTGCTGCAAAACCACCAGAAATAATAAAAGGGGATACAATCAGAACCAAATATAAGAGAAAAAATAAGCAAGAGAGCTATTAGAATTTAATTATATAAGAGAGTTTTATCTTCCTATTGCTTTCTAAAATTTGTATCAATTATTCATTCAACAAACTTTATTGTCTCTGTCATAGATAAGATACTATGCTAAGCACATAACTTCAGAATTCGAACATCAAATTGAGAAGACAAAGTCACTGATCTTAGTCTATGTTATTCATAACCATTTAATGCTATTCTGAGATTCCTTGTCATAGGGGAGTGATGTTGAACCTTTTAGAGACCAAGTGCCCAAATTGCAACCCTCATGCCTCACCGTGAGTCCTACGTCTTACCCCAGACAGGGGAGGGAGGAAGCACTCCCATTTGGCTGCTGGGCAGAGGGGAGAGTCATGTGAGAAATGTCCTCAGGCAAGTGTGGAAATGGGGAAGGGAGAAGTCCTTTCTGGCATGCTCCAGCACACATGCCATAGGTTTGCTGAAATGGTCATAGGACTTCTATAAACCTGAGACTTTTTTATAATAAAGTCCTTTGATACTTTAAAAACTAAGCCCTGCTTTTTCTTTTAAAAAATCCTTACCTTCTGTCTTAGAATCGATATTAAGTATTGGCTCCAAGGCAGAAGAGCAATAAGGGCTAGGCAATTGGGGTTAAGTGATTTGCCCAGGATCACACCGCTAGGAAGTACCTGAGGCCAGATTTTAAGCCCTGATGCTTTAGTATTGATTTTTCCCACACTTCTACAATCTCTCAATAAGTATGCTTCTCACACTGAGCCCTCTCTAGTATCAAATCAGTATAGCTAAGCAAAACAAAATAACACATTGACCTTTTCTGACAATATATGCTCCACTACTTACCTATACCTCACCACATCTCTTCTGAGAGGAGGAGATATTTCATAAGTCCTTTATAGTTAACACAGATCTTTTCATTGATTTAAATGACAATATCTTTGGGGGCTGTTTTCCATTATATTATTCTTGTTTTGAAAATTATTCTCTTAGTTATGCTTACTTTACTTTGTATCAGTTTATGCAGGTCTTCCCAAGTTTCTTTGAATTCTTATTATTCTTAATTTCGAATGCTTCATTATTATCCTACTCCATCCAAATACCATGTTTTGTTTAACCATTTCCAACCAATCGCCCACTTTGTTTCCAATTTTCTGCAACAATAAAAAATGTTGCCATGAATACTTAGTTGCAGCATGGATATGCTATGTACTGAATTCTATTCTATTGTGGTAAGTGTGAAGTAAGTTTGTTGTACAGGAAAAAACCATGGGAGCATATGTCTCTCTCTTAAAAAAAATCTTTGACTTTTTTTTAAAGAAGAAAGAATGAAAAGCCATTAAGTTTAGTGAATCATGAAAAGGCTAATTCTGGTGATTAATCATAAATTCTCATCATTCAGATTGTTAGTCAAATTTGAAATCTTGATGTGAATTAAGATCCAATTTGAAACTTTGGAAACTTCTTATTAATTGATATTTGAGTAACTAAGACTGAATAGTTCAAGGCTGAATACATAATATTTACGTATTATTTCAAATTAAACACTTCAACAAGTAAATATTTCTTATCCATTAATTCCATGTTTAAGTAATAAGGAATCCATCATACCTTACCAAAATGATGAGCTCAGCTATTGTTGTGAACTACAGCTAGGGCTTGGCCCTCAACAGCTTCCATTTGTCATCACTCTCAAATTGAATCAGAGATGTAAATGATCTTTTGAGAATAGCCAAATTCTAGCAAAGCCAACATCCAACATCCAAATGAGATAAATTTGGGGGATTTACAATATTTCTTTTATAAAGCACAGATATTACCATGTAACGTCCAAATGACTGACATCCATTTTAAACAAACAGAAATATCATGATGAATAGAAGAAAAGAGATACGGTAAAATAAACAAATCACAGCAGTCTAATACCTTTAAAAAGAATAATGCCAAGAATTGCATCGAATAGTGCTCTGTTAGTTTTCTAATAAAATTATTCTTTGTAAAAATAAAAAAGTAAAATTATAGGGCAATAACTTAAACATAGAAGGCTAAAAAGTGAGAACAATGGGCCCTTTGGAAATTTTCTTGTGAAGATGACCACTGAAGGTTCCAAAAAGGCAGCCAATCTGTGTTAACTGGAGGTTCTGTGAATTTATTTTTTTAAAGGATTTGGTAACTATGTAAATATAATTTCTTTCCTTTGTAATCCTACATATTTTATTTTATGCATTTTAAAATGTTCTGAGAAGGAACTCATAGGCTTTCCCAGACTGCCAAAGGAATCTATGACACAGAAAAAGGTTGTGAATACCTGGATTGGGAAATGATAGAAGCTGAAAATTTCTGAGATAAGAGTGCTGTTGGACTTCATTACAATTATATGGAGGTCACCCTTGGTACTATTTTCTGAAAGGGAATAGAATTCAGTAATTCAGGGGGTAGTTAGAAAAAAATTTAAGATTGTCATTCTTAAATAAACATTTATTAAGTGCCTAATTAGACACTTTGTTAGGCACTGGGGAAACACTGAAAGGCAAAAGACAGACTCTGCCCTCAAGGACATCACAGTTTAATGATGGAGACAGCAATCCAACAAATATGCCCAAACAAGCTACATACAGGATAAATAGGAAATAATCAATAGAGGGAAAGCACTATATTTAAGGGTGATTAGGAAAAGCTTCCTGCAGAGAGTGAGATTTTAGTTGAGATATGAAGGAAGACAGGGAAATTAGAAGACAAAGATGAAGATAAACATTCTGATGATGATGTACAGCTAGAGAAAAGCTGAGAAATAGAATGTCTCATTCATGGAACAGCAAAGAGGTCAGTGTTATTGGTTCAAGATAGAAGGTAATGAGGCAAAAGTGGCATCTTGGGCTTAAAGGTAATTCTCTACTTTCATTCTTTTGTCTCTAAAGCTTTACACTTGATCAGTGTATATAAAATTGGGCATATATAGTTGGATAAGAACTTTTTGGAAAATAAACCTATGAGTAAATTTAAAAATATTTGAAAGTATTTGGAATGGAGGGGTGACAAAACAATACACTTCAAAAATTAGCATGGACACCTTATAATCAGAGTGAAAATCTGGGGCCAACATAGTCTATAACTTGTCATGGGTCAGCAGCAGAGCACTCAAACAACTAAAAACCGAAGCAAAGATATCAGGAAGTCAAGACTAACCAATAGTTAAAGCATCATGATATCTCAGCCTAAGAAAGTATATTGGAGATCAGCTAGGATAGTCTGAACTCTGAATAAAAATGTTACTTTCCAAATCCCTAACAATTTATAACCTATTTTATGTCTGAAGACCTTTAATGATGGCAAATCCATGATTCAGTCTTTCTTTGGACAACTCCAACTGTTAAGAAGCTTTTCCTAGCTAACATTTCTCTGTGTAACTTCAAACCACTGCTTGTAGCTGTTTCCCCTGGGAATAAGTAAAGTAAGTCTAACCCTTGTTCCACGTGGCAAACCTTCAAATACTTAAAAGCATCTATCGTATTTATGAGTCATTCCCAATTGATAAATGGTTGAAGAATAAAAACAGATAGTTCTGAAGGGGAGAAGTCCAAGCTCTCTACAGCCATATGAAAAAATGTAACAAATTGCTAATAATTAGAGAAATAAAAAATTCAAGTTACTTCATACCCATTAAATTGACAGTTGACCAAAAAGAAAATGGCAAATATTGGAGAGGCAACAGGAAGACAGGCACATTGATGAACTATTAGAGCTGTGAATTGGCCTAACCATTCTGGAAAATAATTTGGGATTATACACAAGAAGTTACTTAACTGTTCATGCTCTTTGGCTCACTACTAGGTCTATCTCCTAAAAAGAGGAAAGAAAGAAAAATATTCCATTTATACAAAAAATACCTATAGCAGCTCTTTTTTGTAGTGACAAAGAACTAGAAACTAAAGTAGTATCCATTAACTGGGGAATGGCTTAGCAAATTATAGAATATTGAATTAATGGGATCCTATTGTACTGCAAGAAATGGAAAAAAACATAGTTTCAGTAATACAAGGGAAGAATTGTATGAAATGAAACAGAGTGAAGTGAGTAGACCAGGAGAGCAACTTATGCTATTACATCAGTATCATAGAAAATGGACAATTCTGAAAGATTTAAAAACTATAATTAACAGAATTATCAACAACAATTTCAGGAGACTATTGAAGAAATACTGCACACTTCATGATAAATGGTAGGTTAATATGCAGAATGTGATACCACACATTTTTGGAGGTGGCCAATGTGGGAAATTGTTTTGGTTGAGAATGCTTATATGATACAAGTATTTCTCATTCCCTTCTTTCTTTTTCTTCCTTATTTTTTTTCAGTAGGTGAAGGGAAGAGGGAGGGAGAAAAAATGCTTGATAATTTAAAAAATATATTTTTAAAGAGACAGAGAGAGAAAGAGAGACACACAGAGAGAAAGAGAGACCTAGGACATAGCCTTGAAGGCCAACCTCTTTTGGAGGCAAGAGATGGATTATGGATGAGATGGAAAAGATTAAGAAAAAATGTTCAGGTAGAAAGGAGGAGAGAATCATACAATTCAAGGAAGGAGAAAGTGTCCAATCACAATGGCTTCTTATAGTGTCAAAAGTCACAGAGAGATTGAGAAGAATGAGGAGTGAGAAAAATATCAGAATAGATAATTAAGAGATCATTAGTAACCCTTGAGAGATCAGTTTGAGGAATGATAGAGATAGTAAATAGGTTACTAGAAGTGAGAAAGTAAGTGGAGTTGAGTCCCCTACTAAAATAGTTTTGGGGCAAGTCCAAAGTGTGATTTGATTGGTATGGGAAACCATCTGGTACTTACATTTCCTTTACCCATGCATTTATTGTGCAACTTGGAGTCTTAGAGAGTATTTAGGGCACTGAGAGGTTAACTAATCTGATTTAGGTAAGGAGTCAGAGGTGGGTTTTGGACCCAGATCTTCTGGACTCTTGAAGCCAGGTTGCTTTCTTTTCTTCTCCTGTCTCCCTCCCTCCCTCCCTTCCTTCTTTCCTTTCTTCCTCAGTTTCAAAATTATCCAAAGACACACGAGTCCCAGAGGTAGTGGCAATGGTCAGCCCTGGTACCAAGCACAACAGTGGATTGACTTAGCCATGATCTTAGCGGGAACTCTTTGAAGGAAGAAATGATCAGGAAGTATTGCTTAACAGATACACACAGACACACACAGAGAGGATTAGTGGAGAATGTTTTGTACCAATAACCTTGAATCCAGAATATAGTCTCCCCAGGGACTAAAGGGCTGTAGAGAGGAAAAGTATACCTCCCCATTTGGAGGGGTGTTTTTGCAATTTCTCTCTTTGCTATACTTTCTCAGGAAATATCCTGTTATAAAATCCAATACATACCAATTGGCTAAGTAATACTGGGAAGCATACTAAATAAGTACTTATGCACCATAGTATAAAAAGCTTCAAACCTTCAGTATTACCCCTATAATCCTGAGCTGAGGAGTAGTCAGTTGCCTTCTAGGTACCCAAATTGTTGTTAAAATATGGATGGAAAAAGATTTGGCCTGGGGGGATTAATTTTTTGTTTCATTTTTATCAGAAAGACATGATGGAGGACATATGTGACTGGAAAGGGAGTAGTAAGGAATGCTTATGTAGTGAGGAAGAGGGATAGCATCTAGATAGTCCAAGAGAAAGATTGGTATCCCTAAAATATTAAAATAATGAGAAGCCCATTGATTGAATTGTCTAAGGAAGATTTATGGAAAGTAAAAGACGAACATCACAAAAGACGAGAAGGTATGAATGAGTTGTAATCTGTCCCTGTAGAGAATGCATGCACACTGATGAAATCATGGGTCCATCAAAGTATCATATGCAAGGTTAGTTTAGGTACCACTGTGTAATCACAATAATAACTAAGGTTTGGAAAGCACTTTCAATACATTATCTCATATGAATGAATAAAAGCATTTTAGAGGTATCTATTATGTGCCAGGAATTGTTGTAAGCAATGGGGACGCCAAAATAAAAAGCATCAGTGCTCACGTTTATACAGCTTAGTAGAGGGAGAAAATACATATAGGGGAGTAGCAGCCAGGAAAATAAATTTTGGTCTGTGGAGGTGATCCAACAACCATGTTGTGTAGGTCAGTAAGTCAATAAATCTTAATTAAATGTCTACAATGTACCAAGTATTCAGGATATTATTATTATTATCCCCATTTTAGAGAGAAGGAAATAGAAACCTGGAGATGTCAAATGACTTACTTCTGACAGCCTATAAGGGCTAGTGACAGAGTTTTACATTGAAGTCTTACTGATTCTAAGTCTAGAATGTTCTGCACCACAACATACTGCCTCTCCTATTTTTAAAAGTTTATGTTTTTACCAACTTTAACTGCTGTTGCTTATTTGTTATTTAAGGGGGGTTTGGACTGCTAATATTCGTATTCAGGTTTGTGAGGCTATGACCAAACAAGGAAACTCCCCCATCATAATCTTTCTTCCTTCTTTGTGAGAGGCAAAGTTCAGCTTCCTCTACATCTCTGTTGCTGGGTGTTACCTATGGGTACTCTTTCCTTAGAGGTGAGGCAGAGAACAATAAGGAAGACAGGTCAAAGGGCCTTTCCTGAAAAAGTATTTGTTGCCTCAGTCCAAAGACAATATTTATTATCACAGGGAGAATCTGTCAGATTGCAGCTCAATAAATACCTGTCTTTTCTGTTATTCCCTGTTTCTGGCAAGAGCAATGTCCATTTCCCCAACACGCTATGTAAAGGACAGTCTCCCCTGTTCCTTGATGCCATGTCTCCTGTCCTCCTTCTTCTTAGGTTCTTATAAATCCAGTATCAACTAATTGCATCTTGCTTCATTTCTCACTGAAAAAGAAAGGAATTGTGGGGATCTACTTCCTCCTGTAGTTATACTTCTTTTATAATTACAGAAGAGGTCTGTGTCCTTCCAAACTGTAAATCTCTATTGATTTTAATATGCTTAGGGCATACTTGCTAGAGATGCACATATTAGGACCAGCAAAAAAAGGACTATGCCAGTGAAGTAGCATTTAAGAAACATCAGTTGGGTTAATATAATTCTTTACTCTGAACATTCACTGACTATGAAAGAGGCTGAGTAACAGAAAGGTAGGTTAAGATTTTGTTGCAGTCTTTTTCAATTATATGTGACTCTTCATGGCCCCATTTGGAATTTTCTTAGCAAAGATAGTTGCGTAGTTTGACATTTCCCTCTCCAGATGAGGAAACTTCGACAAACCAACCCAAGGTCATATAGCTAGTAAATGTCTGAGGCAGGATTTGAACACAGGAAGATAAGTCTTCTTGATTCCAGGCCTGGTGTTCTATCCACTGTGCTACCTAGCTATTCGTAGCATGTTAAACAGATCTTGAAGTGCGTTGGAGAATAGAAAAAAAAGTTAAAACTTTGACTGCTAAACTCTGACACTGTTGACCTTTTAAGAGCAGGGATTCTTATCCTGGGGTAATGTGGTTTTAAAAACAATATTGTGAAAATTACATTTCAATATAATAGGTTTCCTTTGTCAACCTGTTATTCTATCTTATATGTTTTAAATTATTGGTCTGAGTGCTTCATTGTATTAACCAGATTGTCTAAGGGACCCTTAGCATGAAAAAGATTAAGAATCCCTATTCTTAACCAAATTTTCCTTTCCTCTCTGGAACCCATCTTGATTGAAAGCAGATTAGGGGAAAAGTCATCCTCCTACCTTTACTACCTGTTTTAAAAATAGAAGAAGCAGAATGTGGTCAATAGCAAATTGAGAATGAAATTTATTTCAAACTACATTCTTGTTGTTGAGGAATTGACTATAAAGCTGAGCTGTCACTGTGCCTTACTATGAGAAATGAGAGAAGTTTCATCCTAGACCTATACTTATAAATATTGGGGCTTACTCTGTCTTTATGGCTCCTTTTTCTTCTCTATGATGCTTAGATCTGGACTGCCCCTTGGACAGTTTTGGTAAATTCCAATGAGATTGAAGAATCTGATCTCTATTAATTAGATAGAAAAATCACTCCACTTGGATAGGCCCTTCTCAGAGGAGGATCATAGAGTGCTTGAAATTGAGTAGAATGTAAGACAACTTGTAAAATAGTAAGGAGCTTGATTAATGACCTCCAGGATTTGATGCAGAGTGAAAGGAGCAGAACCAGAACATTGTACCCAGAGACTGATACACTGTGGTAAAATAAAATGTAATGGACTTCTCTACTAGCAGCAATACAATGATCCGTGACAATTCTGAGGGATTTATGGAAAAGAATGCTATCATTCAGAGGAAGAACTACACAAGTGGAAACACAGAAGAAAACTGCTTGAACACATGGGTTGATGCAGACATGATTTGGGATGTAGACTCTAAATGACCACCCCAGTGCAACTATCAATAATATGGAAACAGATCTTGATCAATGACACATGTAAAAACCAGTGGAAATGCACGTCGGCTACGGGGGTGTGTGTGGGGTCTGAGGGTGGAGTGGGTGGAGGGGAGAGTAAGAACATGAATCATGGAACCATGGAAAAATTTTCTAAAAAATAAAATTAAAAAAAAGAACTTTAAATGACAAAGGACTTAATTTGGTTAGAAATAGGAAGCCACTGGAGTGTACTAGTAGGGGGCAACATTTTTTAGACCTATGCTTTAGGTAAATCATTTGGACAGCTAAGAAGAGGACTGACTAGAGTAGGGAAAGATTTGAGGTAGGAAAATAATTTAGAACACTATTGTAATAGTCCTGGCAAGAGGAAATCAGGCCCTGAACTACAATAGTGGCTGTGAGAATGAAGAGAAAGGGATGTGTGTGTGTGTGTGTGTGTGTGTGTGTGTGTGTGTCTGTGTGTGTGTGTGTGTGTATGATGAAGAGAAAACAATTAGATTTGATAACTGAATATGTAGGATGAACAAGAAGAGTGAGGAGTCAAAGATGATAACAAGGTTGTTAAACTTAGAGGCAGGAGAAATGGTACTGTCAGCAAAGATATAGAAGATCAAAAGAAAGTGAAGCTTTGTGGAAAATATAATGAGATCTGTTTTGGACATGATGAGTTTGAGATATCTCCGGGTGTGTGTGTGTGTGTGTGTGTGTGGGGAACAGTTAAAAATGTCCATCACATAATTGCTGATTCAGTCTAGGGATGGATAAATAGATCTGGGAAATTCATGTAAGGAGATGATAATTGATCTCATGGGAACTAAGAAGATCATTAAGGGAGGATTTGTAGTGAGAAAAGAGATGCAGATTTTGGGGACAAGCACAATGAATGAAGGATGGATGAAGAACCAGCAAAAGAGACCAAAAAGAAGCCATTTAGTAGGTAGGAGAGGAACCAACAAAAAGAGTCATTGAAACTCAGAAAGGAGTTAGCATCCAGGAGGAAAAGGTGGTCAACATTATTAAATACTACAGAGAGTGAGGTCTTAGGTTTGACAATTAAGAAATTATTGGTAACTTTGGAAAAAAGTTTCATTTGAATCATTAGGATGAAAAACCAGATTACCAAGGGTTTCAAAGAGAATGAGGGAGAGGAAATAGAGAATACATAGCTTTATTAAAGAATTTAGTTGAAAAAGCAAAGGGATATTTAGTTTTAGTTTTATTTTTTTAATTTTTTTAAACCCTTAACTTCTGTGCATTGGCTCCTAGGTGGAAGAGTGGTAATGGGGGTCAAGTGACTTGCTCAGGGTCACACAGCTGGGAAGTGTCTGAGGCCAGATTTGAACCTAGGACCTCCCGTCTCTAGGCCTGGCTCTCAATCCACTGAGCTACCCAGCTGCCCAGCAAAGGGATATTTAAGATAATAGCTAGTGAGCATGGTAGGATCTAATAAGATTTTTATTGTTTTTGTTGTTGTTCTTGCCTTTAAGAATGAGAGATCCATGGGGGTGTTCATAAGTGCAATGGAAGAAGTATGTGGATAGGGATAGATGGAAAATTAGAGAGAATACAGATGATAATAGGGTACTTTTGCACATTCAAAGAAATTAGATATCCAACAAAATTTTTAAGCCTATTTAAAGTTTATTTTTAAAGCCCATTAAATACCAAAATTAAAATTCTGAAATACAAAGAAAATATGAACAAAATTAAAAGAGAAATTACATCAAATGAATAAATAAGACTAGGAACTCTTTTTTTTTAAAGAAATAAACCCTTAGCTAATTTGATTTTTTAAAAGAAAAAGGGAAATTAAGTTAATTGTTTTTCAAAAATCAGCTTCAAAATTATTTTTAGTTTCCAAAAAGAAAATTCACAACTGAAGAAAAGGAAATTATAACAAATTATTTTGTCCAACTATATGCCATCAAAAATTTAAATAAATGGAAGAATGTTTGCAAAAATGGAAAATTCCCATCTCAACTGAACAAGAAATTACCCTAATCCCAGAAAAAAAGAATTGAACAAATTAAAAATGAACTCCAAATAAAAAACAAACAAACCCACTATCAGATGAATTTACAAGTGAATTCTATCAAATATTCAAAGAATAACTAATTCTAATATTACATAAGCTGTTTGCAAAAAGTAGAAAAGGAAGAAATCCTAACAAATTGCTTCTGTGATTCAAGTATGGTTTTGACACCTAACTCAGAGAGTCAAGACAGAGAAATAAAACTAGGGGCATATATCCAAAATGAATATTAATGCAAAATTTATAAATAAAATATTAGCAAAGAGTCTCTATGAGCAGGTTGGATTTATACCAATATTTTAAAACCATAAACATAATAGACTGTATTAATAAGAAGAACAAAAATAATTGTAGAGAAAAAACTTTTGAAAAAATTCATTTCCATTAAAACATTTAAAAACATTGTTTTGTATGTTGAGGAATATCAGTTTGAAACAAAAGCCAGTATTACATGTAATGGGACAAATTAGAGTCCTTTTCAATAAGATCAGGAATAAGGCAAGAGGGTCCATTATCATCACTACTATTTGATTTATAGTGCTTCAATGCTAATTGTAGCAAAAAAAGATAAGGGAAACAAACTGAAGGGGAAAACATAGGCAGAGAGGAGAGAATAAATCAGGAGTGAAGTTCATCATTGAGATATGTGATAAAAAGAAAAAATGAAAAGGCAGGCAGGGGCAAGAAAGGGAGATCACAGGTGGACAGCTAATGTGTTTCACTAGGATACTCATGATATCAGGAACAAGTGTGGAAGGCCTCTAGCACTTTGAATAACCCCCTTTTTTAACTTCTGGGATGACATGGATGAATGTTTGAGAAACACAGTGGGCAGGCAAGCATAGATGGATTGCGGCCATACTAGGTATCATTGGAGAAAAATCCTGAATTGATGAGATCACAGATCTGTTTGAGTACTTGAGCATTGTTTCTAGAAAAAAAATAACATGGAACATTTGGAATTAAAGAAACATTTGAGATCATCTATTTCCTTTTAGTTTTATTTTTTAGTTATAATTTAAGTTGCAGTTTTGGAAAATATATGTGTGTATATGTGTTCCCAAATATAAATAAACAACACTCAACTCACAGAGCCACCACTTAGTTTATATTCTTTTCATCTGAATTTAGGAGAATTTATTGCCATAACTCCTCATTGGTTTCCAGGTCTCAACTCTCCCTGCTTTAACCCATTCTCTACACATCTGCCAGACTGATCATTCTAATAGACACATCTAAACATGTCATTCTTCTGAATTTCAAACCTCTCTAATGGCTCCTCTTGACTCTAGATAAAATACAAACACATGTGCCATTTAAAGCTCTTCATAATCTGGCTCTAGGACATTTTCCCAGGATTTTTGCTTTGTAGACAGTTGGTGGCATAGTTGATAGAACTACGCTTGGAATCAGAAAATCCTGGGTTCAGATCTAGCCCCAGACACTTTCTACCCATATGACCCTGGGAAAATCACATACTATTTTTTGCCTATTTCCTCAACTGTAAAATGGGGATAATAGTACCTACCTTGCAGCATTGTTGTAAGGAATAAATGAAGATAATATTTTAAAAACACTTAACATATAGCCTAGCACATAGTAGACCCAATATAAATGGTTATTTCTTTTTCTCCCCCCACTCTCTTTCATTCACTTTATTTACTTTTTATTTTTATGTTTTTTATTTTAAAACCCTTACCTTCCATCTTAGATTCAATACAGTGTATTGGTTCTGAGGCAGAAGAGTGGCAAGGGCTAGGCAATGGGGGTTAAATGATTTGCCCAGGGTCACAAAACTGTGAAATCTGAGGCCAAATTTGAACCTATAACCTCCTATCTCTGATCCTAGATCTCAATCCACTGAGCAACCTGGCTGCCCCTTTCATTCATTTTAGATTCCTGCCAAAAGAGCTTACTCACTGCTCCCTGTACATGATATCCCGTCCCATGTCCTTACTGTATGCCACTGTAGAGGTTATCTCCTCTGCCTGATACACTTTCCTTCCCATCTCTGCTTCAGTCTCTACCACCCTTCAAAGTTCAACTTGAATGTCACTGCCTCTAGGAAGTGGCTCAATTACTTGTGCCTTTAAGATCACAAATTACTTTAAATACTTTTTTTTAGCTACTTTTCTCTGTAAAAATTTATTTTCTTCAATAGAAGGCAACCTCCCAGAAGCTAAGGACCATTTTGTCTTTGTCTTTTTAAGTATAGTATATAGCACGGTGCTTGGAACATAGATGTTTTAATATATGTTGAATATTAATTGAACAAATGAATAGTAGTGAGGCATGGTGATTACAAATGATTCATCTGGGTGTTTAAACACAAGGTATTTTTTAAATTGTCAAAATTGGCTATAATTATTTTTATCCATAAACATGAGGAGTGTATGAGGAGCATATTCTCATTTCTTTAGTTTCAAAGAAATGATGATTTCTCCATTTGGATACTCAGGAATGATGACTAAGCTGAAAAGATATCCTTCATAGGTCTTTTAAAACAAATACAGAGTGCTAGTTTAGATATGAAGAATGTAAGACCATATTCTTAGAGGACACTTCTGGAGACATTTGTTGAGACCATTTTGTTTATTCACATCTATTCTTGGTACACCAGATGTGACGAGCCATGCTCTAGCCACATAAGTGAGAATAACCAGTTATTTCATTTGAATCTTGTAGTTTAATCAGAAAGTTCCTGTAGGATATTTTTAGGCATCATTTCATAGCAACTAAACAGTTAAACACAGATAGTTGATAATACTGCTTTGGAGATCAGAAATACATTTTTCCCTCAAAATAAGAGTCTGGAAGTTTACATGATGGCAGCCACAAAAATGATCATTTAAACACTTTTTTGATGACCCTGAAATTACTTCTCAATCTTTGGTTTTCCAAAAGAAATTCTAAACATCATTAAAATGGCAGTTGATTTTTTTTTTCTATCTTAGAAGTGCATAGTGAACAACATTTGTAAAGTAAAAGGAATTAGTGTATTTGTGATTTTAAAAAAAGCTACAGTTACTTTCTATATCTTCCAAAGCAATATAGAACTGGTTGAGAGTATATAATACAATAATGCAATGACCATATATAAATGAAATTTTTATGATTCAAATAATTCAGAATAGGAACCTAAATAAAAACTGTAATGAAAGACAATTTTAATATATTATGTAATCAACTCAAAATGTAATGACAAGAGTTGAAGTGATTCCATTGTTTCCATTTTTTCATCTGTAAAATGAAGCAATTGGATTAGTTGACCTGTAAGGTCTTTTCTAGTTCTAAATCTATGATTCTATGACAGCTAGTTTTTGTGGGCCTTTTAGGTACATGAGGAAGAATTTTCTTTTTGGGTGGTCTCCAAGTGACAACATGAAGGAATTCCTGCTCAACCTCTTCAACTCCCAATTGAGAATTCAGAATTCTACAGTATGGCAAACTAACTTTCTAAGGGCTGAAATAAATTTCTTAAAATAGTATGAGATTTAACATCATTCTATGATATGGAACTAAAATAATATTTAGTTTGTTTGAAAAAAACTACACAAAACACCTGCCACAGAACCCATTATTTCAGAAGAGAAGCTATCTATCATCCTAAGCTTATGTCTACCCAAGACAAATCAAGTGGAAAATTAAGGCAATTATATGTGTAATAGAGGCAAAAGTGGTTTTTGGCTGGAATTATCTAAACAGTTGCCTTAATCCTCCACTTTGTTTTGTTGGTGTAGACAGATTCAATGTATAATGGAAGTTGCCTATCTATTTTATTTTGCTGAAGTCCAAGGCATCCAGATTTTAATTGATACTGGGTAAAACAGGAGATAAAGAGACAGAATAAGAAAAAAATTTTTATGTAAATTTTGAGAGGGAACAAGTTAGTATAAGTGGTGATATCTAATAAAGGTGGATTACAAAGCTGCTACTATTCAAGGTTACATAAAAAATAAATTAGGGGAAATTATTTTTTTACAAAAAATTTTACTTTGACAAAGGATTTATTATGATATTTCTCTAAATGGCTGCCAACGAATTTAAATATAAGTTGACTTGTAAAGCCTTGATTTATATTCACCTCTGCAAGAATACAGCTATTGCTTCAGTAAGGGTCTGAATGTCTATAGCAGTGATGGGCAACCTTTTGAGCTTGGTATGTGAAAATTCGCCAAAAAAAAAAAAACAATCATAACTCAGGTGGTGTGTCACTTGGAATAAAAACCATAATTTTGCTATATTTATAGTTTAAATAACAGAAATACATAATTGCAATATATAATATAATGTTTAATAAGCCAAAACAGGTAAATTAATATAGGTAGAATTGTCATCTATAGTGCACAGAGTGTCTATACTACATCACAGCAAATGTTTCATCCTTGGCATGTGGCCACATGTGACTGCATTTCATCAAAAATGGCTACGTGTGTCAGTGCTGACATGCATGTCATAGGTTTGTCATCACCAGTCTATAGGATAATGTCAGCTGTGCTTCCACTGAGCAAGATCTTTTTAGAGCTGAGCTATTCCAGACAATAATATATTATACATTGTACAGACTCAAACTTCCCATTACATTCTTCATTCCAGTTAAACTGACCCTCTAGCTATTCCTTAAGTCAATTCTTATCTCCCATCTTTGAGCCTTTGCACAGGCTGTCCCCCCATGCCTGGAATACACCCTTTCCTCATCTCTACCTCTTAGAATCAGTAGTCTTCCTCAAAGCTTAGCTCAAGCGCCACTTTCTATATAAAGCCTCTTCTGAACTCCCATCTTTTCTAGTTGTTAATGCCTTCTTCATAATCACCCTGCATTTTTGCAGGTTCTTTTATAGTGGATGGAGGGCTGGACTTGTAGTCATGAAGATCTGAGTTTTATTCCTACCTTAAATACTTGCTCTTCGTGTTACCCAGGACAAGTCATTTAACCTCTCATCTCCAAGTTCCTCACCTGTAAAATAGAAATTATAATAGCATCTCTCTGTCACAGTTGTGAAGATCAAATAAGATAATATATAAAAAGCATTTTATATACCTTAAAGCATTGTGTTAATGCTGACAGTCATTATATAAATGTAATAATCACAAGCATAATTATATGTTAATTTAATTTTTAAAATATTTCATTTAATTAAATCATTAATTTAATGTTTACTCAACAAATTATTTTATCAACACAATTTATATATATTGATTATATAGATTCAATTATTTTATGAAACAATAGTTACATAGTGCTTTTTTTAGACATTTATTAATATTCGTTTTTAATCTGTTTACATACTTTATGCCCCTACTTTCCCCTTCACCCCCCCCTTTTCCCCCCACCCATGGCCAATGCACATTTCCACTGGTTGTAACAAGTGTCCTTGTTCAGGGTCTATTTCCCATTCATTTCCGCCTCAGTCCATGCATTCAAGCAATTGTTTATCTTATATGTTTCCTCTCCTGCAGTCCTTCCTCTGAATGTGGGTAGCATCTTTACCATAAATCCCTCAGAGCTGTCTTGTGTCATTGCAGTGCTGCTGGTATAGGAGCCCATTACATTTGATTTTACCACAGTATATCAGTCTCTGTGTACAATGTTCTTCTGGTTCTGCTCCTTTCGCTCTGCATCACTTCCTGGGGGTCTCTCCAATTTGCATGGAATTCCTCCAGTTTATTATTCCTTTTAGCACAATAGTATTCCATCACCCGCATATACCACAATTTGTTCAGCCATTCCCCAATTGAAGGACATCCCCTCCTTTTCCAGTTTTTTGCCACCACAAAAAGTGCAGTTATAAATATTTTCATACAAGTCTGTTTATCTATGATCTGTTTGGGGAACAAACCCAGCAATGGTATGGCTGGATCAAAGGGCAGGCAGTCTTTTATAGCCCTTTGGGCATAGTTCCAAATTGCCAGCCAGAATGGCCGGATCATTTCACAACTCCACCAGCAATGCATTAATGTCCCAATTTTGCCACATCCCCTCCAACATTCATTACTCTCCCCTTCTTTCATTTTAGCCAATCTGCTAGGTGTGAGGTGATACCTCAGAGTTGTTTCGATTTGCATTTCTCTAATTATTAGAGATTTAGAACACTTTCTCATGTGCTTATTGATACTTTTGATTTCTTTACCTGAAAATTGCCTATTCATGTCTCTTGCCCATTTATCAATTGGGGAATGGATTGATTTTTTTATACATTTGCTTTAATTCCTTGTATATTTGAGTAATTAGACCCCTGTCAGAGTTTTTCATTATAAAGATTTTTTCCCAATTTGTTGTTTCCCTTCTGATTTTGACTACATTGTTTTTGTTTGTACAAAAGCTTTTTAGCTTAATATAATCAAAACCATTAAATTTACATTTTGTAATTTTCTCTAACTCTTGCTTGGTTTTAAAATCTTTCCTTTCCCAGAGATCTGACAAGTATACTATTCTGTGTTCACTTAACTTATTTATAGTTTCCCTCTTTATATTCAAGTCATTCACCCATTCTGAATTTGTCTTGGTGTAGGGTGTGAGATGTTGATCTAAACCTAATCTCTCCCATATTCTTTTCCAAATTTCCTAGCAGTTTTTGTCAAATAGTGGATTCATGTCCCAAAAGTTGGGCTCTTTGGGTTTATCATACACTGTCTTGCTGACGTCATTAACCCCGAGTCTATTCCACTGATCCTCCCTTCTATCTCTTAGCCAGTACCATATTGATTTAATGACTGCTGCTTTATAGTATAGTTTGATATCTGGTACTGCTAGGCCCCCTTCCTTCACATTTTTTTTTCATTATTTCCTTTGATATTCTTGATCTTTTGTCATTCCAAATGAAATTTGTTATAGTTTTTCCTAAATCAGTAAAGAAGTTTTTTGGTAATTTGATAGGTATGGCACTAAATAGGTAGATTAATTTGGGTAGGATGTTAATTTTTATTATGTTAGCTTGTCCTACCCATGAACAGTTAATGGCTTTCCAATTGTTGAGGTCCAGTTTTATTTGTTTGGAAAGTGTTTTGTAGTTGTTTTTGTATAATAGATGTGTTTGTTTTGTTAGATTGATTCCCAAGTATTTTATATTGTCTAGGGTGATTTTAAATGGTGTTTCTCTTTCTACTTGCTGGAGTCTCTTTGCTAATATTCTATTTAAGATTTTTGCATCTATGTTCATTAGGGAGATTGGTCTATAGTTTTCTTTCTCTGTTTTTGGTCTACCTGGCTTTGGAATCAGTACCATATTTGTGTCATAAAAGGAATTTGGTAGGACTCCTTCTTTGCTTATCATATCAAATAATTTGTATAGTATTGGGATTAGTTGCTCTTTGAATGTCTGATAGAATTCACTTGTGAATCCATCAGGCCCTGGCGATTTTTTCTTAGGGAGTTCTTTAATGGCTTGTTCAATTTCTATTTCTGATATGGGATTATTTAGGTATTCTATTTCTCCTGCTGTTAATCTAGGCAGTTTATATTTTTGTAAATATTCATCCATATCTCCTAAAGTGTTATATTTGTTGCCATATAATTGGGCGAAATAGTTCTTAATGATTGCCTTAATTTCCCCTTCATTAGAGGTGAGGTCTCCCTTTTCATCTCTAATACTGTCAATTTGGTTTTCTTCTTTCCTTTTTCTTATTAGATTGACTAGTACTTTGTCTATTTTATCTGTTTTTTCAAAATACCAGCTTCTAGTCTTATTTATTAATTCAATAGTTCTTTTACATAGTGCTTTAAAGTTGGACAAGCTCTCTATATGCATTCTTATTTGATTCTCACAGCAATCCTTTGAAATAGGTCATATCATCTTCATTTTAGAGATGAGTAAAGCAAGGAAGTCAAATCCCTTTCTTAGTATCACACAGCTACTGAGAATGGGAGGCAGGATTCGAACTTAGGACTTTCTGAAGCTGAGTCCAACATTATCTGCTGTACCATGAGTGGTTGATTTGTTTGTTTGTATCTCCAGTACCTGGCACAGTGCTTGGCATATAGAAAGCATATAAAAGCAAACACTTTGGTTTGGGGTTTAGAATAGCTCTCCATCTATATTTTCTATGGGGGCTAAAGATAAATGGCAAATAAGGTATTTGGTAATAGGAGTAGCAACTTGAGTGTTTGCTCTCTGAAAGAAAGAGAGTTTGTTTATATGGTTAGGGATAGGGGGGTTCGAGGGGGTTATAGATTTCCATTAATTTAAGAAAAATAGAAAGAAGGCTGAGGGTGCTACAGTTATGAAATGTTGAACGCACTTTCAGATGGCATCTCTATATTATTAGTTTTACTGAACCGTTTTATAGAGCCCTCTTGCAAAGTGGGAGTAAAATATAAATATTTGCAATGTAAAAGAAAGCAAATAAATAAAACTTTTTCAAAGGAGAAATTAGAGGACCTTTAGGTATATATTTATGAGGAAAAAACAAGGTCCAAGTCTTCTGTAGGGAAGAGAAACAAAGTAACAAACCTTCGGTGTTCATCTTCCTATTTGAGAGACAATTTAGTAGTGACACTGAATTAAGAAGCTAAATGTGAATCTTGGCTCTGCTGTGTGGCTGCATAAATCATTCAACCATTTTGACCTTTAGTTTCTTCATCCCTATTCTATTCAATTCAATAAATATTTGTTAAGCACCTACAATGTACCAAGCACTTTGCTAAGTGCTAGGGATACAAAGAAGAAAAAGAAAGAAGGTCCCCGTCCTCGAGGAGCTTCAATCTAGTGGGGGGAGACAATATGTAAGAGGAAGCTGAAGAGTCCGGGTGGAGAGTAACTAGCAGTGACCTGTACACGGGTGTGATGTTCTGTAGAGCTGAAATCAAGCAGAATCTCTGATGGAAAATGGAGTTTTCTGGAAAGTTCCAAGTCCTCTATAAAGGGATGCATTAGGAAGAGTTTGTTGCTCACCCCCTCCAGACTTCCAGTCAGATGGAAGAGGCAACTGAGGACTCTGAGAAGGTGTTTAGTAGCAAAAACTGAGTCAATCTGTAGGATGAAAAGATTTAAAGAGATCAGTTTATCCTAGAGGAAGCATAATATCCCCCAGAATCCAAACCATGCTGAACCCTTGATTGAAAATGAACATAGGAAGACAAATACTATTATCTCACAGGTTTGTTATATAGAAAATGTTTTATAAATCTTTAAGGGTAAATTTATATAAATATGACTTGCGATGATCATCATTTTTGTTGTCATCACTTTTGAACTGATGTTGCTTGAGGTAAAGACTTCACTGTCTAAAATCCATCTTAGACCTCAAAAGAATCAATTGATCAGTGAAAGAGGATTTAATTCACTCCATTCTTCATTTTGTTGAGGAGTCAATCTACAATTAATTCCAAGGGTTTAATGAATTGAACTTTCTGGAATAAGGAGAACACAGAGGACTTTATCTATCTGAGAAGTCTCATTGCAGAGCAGTAACTTTGATAGTTAACATTTTTAGGAAGCATTTTAGTTTCTGAAACCAATTATCAGCAATTTTGACTCAAAATGAGAAGGCAAAGAAGTCATTCCTGTCTTAGAAAGAGTTAAAAATGTAAGTATTGGCATGACAATAAGTTATATTGATGGCTGTTTTCAACTGTTTTTCAGAGTCAGAATTTTGATATCTCAAGGAGTAATGAGATACATTTGCCTGACTGTTGATAGCAGGATCCCTTTAACAGTCTGGTGATGTTTATAAACCTTTTCCCTGAGTAATATTTTTAAGTGCATAAAACTATATGAGATTATAAAGGAAATAATTTATATAAAAAGTTATTAAAATTTAAAAATAAAACAAAAGACTTTAAACATTTTTAAAAAAGTTTATAGACCTCAGGATAAAAACCTGTGAGTGGGATAATAATGATCTTGGGAACTTTTAGAGAAGGAAGGAGAAAGAAGCAGTGACCTGCCATTTCAGAAACTCTGCCTGTCAAGTTTTTGGACTATTCAGACCTGGATCATATAAGTCATACACTTTGATCAAGACTGCATGTGTGAGGAATTATGAGAACAGAGAAGTTTAAACCCTTCACTAAAGATCTATCAGTTACCAAGAGATGAATTATTGCAGACAAATATTCTATGTGAATAATATCTGGAGTGTGGTTTCCAATTACTGCAAAGTATCTGACTTTTTTTTTTAACATGGTCCAACCTGAAGAATCTTACTAGTTTGGCAAGCTGTCAGACAACCTTCCTTTAAATACTTGAGCTAACATTTAGTTCTCTAATTTCTTATTACTTGTATTTCTTCAGATGTATTGCCAGGAGTGAATGAAATTAGACATAAGCTGAATTTTTTCCCAACAAATTTTCCTTTCCTGATCCTTCCATTGTATCACTGCTACTATATAATGCCAAGTCAGCCTTTGCTGATTCCAAAAGCTTGTCTTGTTTTTTTGCAGATCTTGTTCTCTCCCTTCAATGTACCATCTTAGGGAAAGCTTCTCTGATCGTAAGTCAAATTTCCCATGCTTTCATAATCTGAAGTTTGACTGTGATGTAAATCCAGGTTTAACAACTTAACTGGAGCTCATGAAGTGGCGGTAGCTAAGTAAGATCACTGAAATATGAGAATTTGGCCCTCAATACTGTATGTTCAGGAACTTAATTTTCTGAGCTTACTTAGTGGTGATCTGTGATAGCAAACTCATAAGAAACTGATCCATAGGTAAAAAGTCTAACATATAATGCCATTTGAAATGTTGGAGTAATAAGAAATATAACCGTGGAAATGACTAGATTACTTGTGTTGTCTGAGCAGTGCAGTCTCTTCCCTATAGCAAAATCAACTGGAAAACCACTGTAATATTAGAAGATTCCTGGGTGAGCCTGGAGTATACCAGAAGGGACCTTAGCAGTCAACTAGTCTAATACTCTCATTTCACAGGAGAGGAAACTGAGGGTCAGTAAAGTTAAATGACTTGCCCCTGGTCACACAGGTAATAAATATTAGAGGTGTCAATAGAGCCCCAGGGCCTCTGACTCCAAATCTATTGTTCTTTTCACCATGTGATGTGCCTCCTTGTATCATAAAAGTTATACTATTATGTTATAATAGCTTAAGTTGACCTTCTCTGAGGTAAGACTATATCCTAAGCTGTAACTCAGATGGGGAAATCTTCTCAAATTGCAATTAGCCCTTACATAGTGTAGGATAAAATTGTGCCTCTAATTATCACAAATATTTAAAATATGAGGCTACCAGGTAGTGGTACTCCAATCCTCATGCTGCTCTTCAAGTATGGGCAAATGTTACCCCAATTGTCCCAGCATCTTGGGTGTCATTTTCTCTGGGAAGTAATAATTCCACATTATGGTTTTGAGTGTATTTATGATGAAGATAGGTCCTAGAAATTTTAAGGCAGTTTCAATTATTTTGTTTTATTGATCACCATAGAAATGTTCTCTGAATGTCAATATTTTGGTAAATGGGAACTGAATGAATCAAGTAAAAAATATTATGATGAAAATAAACAAATGTCATGAAAGACAACTATAAAACAAGAAAATAGCAGGCCGAAGAAGCATTGTTTTAATACACAAAAGTCTGTAATTTTTATAGCTTTTCTTTAGACTGGAAAAAAATTACTGTATTCATCATGAACTCTTATTTCTTCCTTATTTCCATACTTTTTTCAGCAACATCCCCTATACTCTTGCTTACTATAGTCTTAGGGGAAAAGGTGTAACTTTTCTTTGTCGACGTCAATACCCAAGAGAGTGCTGGTAAATATTTCAGAACTTGGCCTCTGGTAAAAAATAATGTGCAGATGACACACTTTTACATTTAACTCTCATTATTTGCATTTTCTTAGTTTCTTAAGTATAGGCAATCAACAAAACACTAAAACAAAGCATGTTTTATAGCATTTTCAGATTTCCCAGGTGTAAATACTATGAAAATATGTCAGATCTCTTGAGCTGGTTTGAGTTGGCTTTAGTCAATCTCAATACCTTGCCAGTACTTGTGCTTTTGATTCCATTCCCTCTTGCCTTCTCTGGTATCTTGCCCCTTCAGTAATGTCCCCTCTTTTCCTAATTTTCATCCATTCTGTGTCCATTAGTTTCTTCCCTGTTGCCTTCAAATATGTATAGTGTTCCCATCTTTATTTAGCAGTGGTAACACCCCATGGAGCATATGTGGGAATAAATTACCAAGTCTTTCCATAGAATATGTATTGGAGCTTCCCTCAAAACTTCCAGGGACTCTAGTAACAGCAGAGAATAATGATGAAAGTGGTTAGTTAGCCCTTGGACATGATAAAATAATAGCTTTATTTGACCAATGAACAAGAAGTGCTGCTGGCTCATTAGACCTTTAAAAAGGAGAGACACTGCCTTTTAGTAAGTACTCTCTCTTCCTTTGACTCTTCAAAAACTTTTAATTGAAAAACTATAGTTATTAATTTCCCCTCAACTTTCACACTTTTTTTTTGCTTTTAGTTCCAAATACTCTGTCTCCCTCTAGCTCCTCCCACACTCATTGAGAAGGCAAGAAACATGCTATAAATATGAAACCATGCAAAACATATTTTCACATTAGCCATGTTGTGGAAACAAAGAGAAATAAAGAGAAAAAATAAATCATTCATCGTAAGTCCTTTGGAATTGTTTTGGATGGTTATATTGATCAGAGGTGCTAAGTCTTTCCCAACTGATTATTGTTACTATATTGCAGTTACTGCATACAATGTTTTCCTGATTCTATTTCACTTCATGTCTTCGCAGGTTTTTTTGAAACCACCCCCTCCTTTGTTTCTTACAGTACAACAGTATTCCATCATAATCATGTACTATAACTTGTTCAGCTATTCCTCAACTGATGACCATTACCACAATTCCTTTGCCATTCCCAAAAAACTGCTAAAATATTTTTATATATCATTTTGCTTTGATCTTGTAGGAATGCAGACCTAGTAGAAACATTGTTGGGCCAAAGAGTATGCATGGTTTTAGAGTCCTTTGGCATAGTTCCAAATTGTTCTTCTAAATGGTTGGATTAGTTCAAACCTCAACCAACAGTGCATTAGTGTACCTATTTTTTTTCTCTGACCTCTCCTTCAGAAAGAGAATACAAAGTAAATATGAAAAGTTATGTTACTATTCTTAGTATTTAATGCAATACCAGTAAAACTCCATACCACCAGCACTGCTGTGAAACAGTAGGACTTTCAACATTCTATCCACAAAGCCCAGTTTAAAAGTCTTGATTTACTAGAGGCTGACAAACAATCTCTTTATCCTCAGAGACATTATGTCATCTAATATAACCTCTATGACTGCTCTTCTGCTCTTACTAACAGTTTTGTAGCTTTTGCTGCTACTTCTTTGTCACTCACATGTGTTTTTAAAACCCTTACCTTCTGTTTTAGAATCAATATTGTATGTTGGTTCTAAGGCAGAAGAGGGCTAGACAATGCGGGGTAAGTAAGTTGCCCAGGGTCACAAAGCTAGGAAATATTTGAAACCAGATTTGAACCCCTGTCTCTAGGTCTGGTGCTCAATCATATTAAAAAATTTTTTTATTATGACTTAGAAAATCATCCAAAATAAGAATCGACTAGCTGTAACTTGTTCCTTTTAACATTTCTTCAATTCAGCATGGTAGCACCAAACTAATTGTCTAGTTTGTCTTTCTCTCTCTCTCTGAACCAGACACTGTTTTCTGTACTTTTAAAAATTGTTTCACTGACATTCTTTTTTCCTTCCTTCCTTCCTTCCTCTTCCACTCTTCCTCCTCATCCTCTTCTTCTTCTTCCCCTTCCAATGTCATATCCCAAAAATGTATGTCTCATTGTGTACTTATACTATATTACTTTCTACCGAGGGTAGCATCATCAATCTTTTTGGATTGTAATTTAAAAGGAATGGATTGATCAATTTGAAAGGGGACCAAAGATGCTGAAATTGCTGGGAGTTGGGCTTCATTTTTTGTTTTCTTCAAGAAGTTCAGGATCTTAAAAATAGAAAACTTTGTATATGAGCTTTGGAAGAGGTCTGAGGATAGCAGCTAGTTGGGAATGTCTGACCTTTACTTGTTTCATGGGATCAGTTCCTCACTACATTGGTGTGGATTTAGCAGTGCACATAATAATATAGTTTCACATACAGCTTGGGCAGAATTTAGTATTTGAAGATACTGGCCTCAGAGATATGTCTGATAATTCCATCTTCCATAGTGCTGAGGAAGATATATTTCTTAAAAGTCTTGCCCACTGGGTTTGCAGGAATATATATATATATATATGCTGCATGCAACCTTGTCCCTTATTAAGATGCCTTTTGTTTCTCATGTTCTTGGTCTGAGGCAACTGAATGGAGAGAAAGAAGGGCACCAAAGGACTTCTCTGCCCCTCCCCTCTCAACACTTAGAGTCCCCCATGTCCAGACCCTGTAAATTGTAATGAATCCTTAATTTAGAGTCTCCCCACTCAGTGATATGTACCTGACAGATTAGAATGACCTCCTCATCCTACCCCTCTACCTTCTACTAGGTTGGACCCAGATTTTAAACTTTCCTGATTTAGGGATCCTCACCCTGCCAATGCCATTCCTTTCACCAACAAGGACCCTCTAGACCCTCAGTCTAGCCTCTTTATGTCATAGGTCTTTCTCTCTCAGGCAAAGAATAAAGTATATTGTAGAAGGGACTAGAGGTTGGGATTTTCCACTACAGGGCCACTGTATATCTTTTATGAAAGGGATGGCAGAAATGAGAGTGGCAGGAGCAGCAGCAAAATATCATGGACACTTTCCATGAGATTGACTAAAACTTAATTAGCTTATAGAGAGACAAGAGCCTTTTCCTTTCTCTGGCAGCTTAAAAAGAGAATCTAACAGAGAGTGACTACTTAAAGATGCTGAAACAATGATAAATCTATTCCACTCTCTGTTTCTCCCTTCTGTTTTATTGCTATATGCTAACCTCATGAACTCCAATCTCCAATCTCTGGCTATTAGACACCTCCAATTGGATATCACATAGACATTTTAAATTCATAATGTCCAAAACTGAAATCACTATCTTCCTCCCACCTGAACCTGCCTTCTGACTTCCCTGGCTTCCTTCAAGTCTAGCCAAAATTTTTCCTTCAGCAAGAAGCTTTTCCTAGTCTTCCTAAATCTTAATGCCTTCTCTCTGAGATTGCTTTCAATAAATATTATATATACTTGGTCGTATATTATCTATATGAGCTCCCTGAGAGGAAGTACTGTTTTCATTTTCCTTTCTTTGGATCCTTAGAGCTTAGCATAGTACCTGGAACATCATAGGTACTAAATAAATGCTTCCTGACTAACTGACTTAAAGTTTACTCATTGGTTATTTGTGTTTAAACAAAGGCTTACTAGAAAAAGATAATTTTATTTGCATTCTGAATGTTTGCTTTGCTGCAGAGAGCTTGATGTAGGGGATGAAACCTATAGATAATTAATTATACCAAATTTAATTGACAGAAAGAATACTCTCCTGGTTTGGGAATCAACATTACCTAGATTACCTAGGCTAGGGGCTCAGAGTATATCATGACTTATTTGCATACTTTTGAACTTTCTAGCTTTTCAGAGACAGGAAATATCTTGGAACTAGGGTTTTTGCCCTAGACAAAAACTCTCAGGAGCTAATCTCTATGATCAATATCTTCAAATAGACAAGCCATTTTTTCACCAGAAGCCCCCAATTTTCTACAACTTGAGGGAGGAGAAGTTGTAGGTCAAGAGAAGTTTATTGTCAATTCTACCCAATTGCATTGAATGGATGGTGATGGAAAGTGGTTCTTATCCAAACCATCCTCTCTACTGATCTCTGCTGGACATCATACTTATCTATAGTCTTAAATCTTTCAAAGTTATTTTCCTTTATAATGTGGTGATCATTGTATAAACAATTCTTCTGGTTCTCAATTTACTTTGTATTTGTTCATACAAATCTTAGGCTTCTTTGAATTTCTTCCTTTCATTTCTTATAGCACAACACTATTCTATTACACTCATGTACCACATTTTGTTTAGCAATACAGCAATTGTATTTCCATTTTCTTTCCAATCTTTGTTACAAGAAAATATGCTGCTATACATTTTTAATATGTTTATTTTCCCTTTGATATCTTTATGGTTTATAGTTCCATAGAAATACTGCTGGGTCAGTGAACATACACAGTTAATGAAAACAGTAATCAAATCATACCATAATATTCCTGTTCCTGGAAAAGATATGTCAACTGAATGCTGTTCTATACATCAATTTGACATCCCTGTGATTCCCCAGACACTCTCTTCTCTGACCATAATTACAATATTATGTATTTTCTCTCCTTTTGTAACATAATCCTTTAGGATATGAACTGCTTCACTTTTGAATTTGTATCTCCAGTGCTTAAAATATGGTAAGCATTTAATAGATGTTTTTTTCATTCATTCATTTACCAAACTGGATATCAAAAGAACAGAAGGGTCAAAATATGAAGAGCAACTTCATAGGAATGACAATCCGCAGTAGAAAATATCGAAAAGGAGTCAGCTATCACATCAATGACCTCAGAAATCTATACTTAAAATTTAAAAGTATGGGAAAGAAACAAGCTGAACTAGAGACACATTCAAGAAGCAGGTAAATTTGACTTTATAAGTATCACTGAGAGTGACTGGAATACGGCTCTAGAAGGCCATCTATACCTTATTCTAAGGGAATGAAATAGATAAAAGAAGGTAGTTGGAATAACATTATATATTAAGAAGATATGGCTGAATGGAGATAAGATGGTGGCATAGTAGCAGGAGCCTTCTGAATCTCCTTTCAACTGATCATTACAAAGTATCTAGAAATGACAGAAATCAAAATTTTTAAAAAGGGTCTTTCCCGCTGGATGCAGCCTTAAAAGTAAGCAGTGTTTGGAGATTCCCATACTATAAGGGGGTGAAAATACACTTATCAAAGCACAAGCTGATCACTCCTCCCCCACACTACCTACTGGGCCAGAATCAGAGTAAGGGCTGGGGCAATCTCAAAATTCTCGGGGCTGGCTGAAAGCACCACGGACTTACTCCTGAGGGCAATGCAAGGCCTTGACAGGGAGGCTTGAGACCCAAGACTGAAGAGCATGGAGCCTAGGTAGCAGAGCATGGTCCTCAGGCAGAAGCCATGAAAAACAGGATAGACTAAGCTGAAAAGCAAAATAAAAAGATTGTAGCTGAAAATCAGTCTTTAAAGACTAGAATTGGGCATGTAGAAGGTAATGCTCTCACAAGACAATAAGAATTAATAAAGAAAAATCAAAAGAATGAAAAAATAGAAGGAAACATGAAAAATCTCACTGAAAAGATAACTGACCATGAAAACAGATCCAGGAGAAACAATTTGAGAATTATTGATCCACTGAAAAGCCTGGAACAAAATAAAAGCCTTGATATTATATTACAAGAAATTATCCAAGAAAACTACCCTGATATTCTTGAACAAGAGGGCAAAATAAACATTGAAAAAATTCATGGATCACCCCCTACATTAAAATCCCAAAAGGCAACCCCCAGGAATATAATTGCCAAATTCAAGAGCTTCCAGGCCAAGGAGAAAATATTGCAACCTGCCAGAAAGAGATAATTCAGATATCAAGGGAGCCCCACTCAGGATTACACAGGATCTGGCAGCCTCCACACTAAAGGACTACAAGGCTTGGAATGTGATATTCAGGAAGGCAAGTGAATTGGGTCTACAACCAAGAATTATCTACCCATCAAAACTGACTATATTCTTTCAGGGGAAAGTATGAGCATTTAACAAAACAGAAAATTTCCAAGCATTCTTAAAGAAAAGAACAGCAGCACTAAATGGAAATTTTGATGTCCAAATACAAAATTCAAAAGAACCATAAAAAGTAAATAAGAAAGAGGTGAAAAATATTTTAAGGGCTTCAGTAAGGTCAAAATGATTGTATTCCTATAAGGAAAAATGATATCTTTAACTCTTAAAATTGTTTTCATTATCATATTAGATAGAAGTATTATTCATAGGCAGAGACTGTGGTATTAAGTTGTTTAAGATAATATGTTAAAAATGGAGGAAACAAAAAAGAGGATGGTACTAAGAGAAACAAAGGAAAAAGAAAAATAGGATAAATTATACCACATAAAGAGGCACATTGGGGGGCAGGGAAAAGAATAATATTATAATAAGGAGAGGAAGAGTGTAGCAATAGGTAATACTTAAATCTTACTCTCAGTGGAATCAGTTCTGAGAGGGAAGAATAGCCAGATTTATTGGGGTATAGAATTCTATCTTACCATACAGAAGTTGAGAGGGAATAATAAAGTGGGGGAGTGAGGCGAGGAGTATTAAAAGGGAGGGAAAGTTTGGGGAGAGGTGATTAATAGACCTTGAGAAATAAGAAGGGAATAAAAAGGGAGGGAATGGAAAGTAAAGTAAAATAAGTGTGGGGAAAAGGGGGACTGATTAAAAGCAAAAAACTGGTGTAGAAGAAAATAGTGAAAGAAGGAAGGGCAGGATTAAAAGAGGATGGGGAAATATGATGATGGGATTCCCCAAAATGATGGGAAATATACATGTGGTAATCATGACTCTGAATGTGAATGGGATGAACTCACCCATAAAATGGAAGCAAATAGCAGAGTGCATTAAATCCTACTATATGTTGTCTATAAGAAACACACATGAGACAAGTATGAAATTATTCTCCTGTGTAGTGAGAACATCCAGTTGAGGAGGTATAGTGTATTAAATCCTGCTATGCTTCTTCCTGGTCTTCCAAAGAATGGTGAACCATTACACGAGTGTGTGGAAGTGCTTGATTTGGTTGACGTGCCTAGGATGGATTTGAAAGACACTCCTATTGAAAATCTAGACTTGGTTTTGTTCACTGATGGTTCTTCCTATTTGTGTAATGGCGTTTGCTGTACTGGTGCTGCAGTGGTCACAGAATTTGAGACTCTGTAGTTTGGCTCATTATCTGCAAATATCAATGCTCAGGAAGCAGAGCTAGTGGCATTGAAGCAAGCCTGTCCTCTAGCTAATGGTAAAGTTGCAAATAACTCACAGTATGTTTTTTCTGTGTCTTACAACAGGGAAAATTTGGAAACAGTGTGGTTTTATTACTGCATCAGGAAAACCAATTGCACATGCAGAAATAATAACTGAGTTGTCGAATGCTATCCAGAAGCCAAAACAGCTGGCTGTAATCCATTATAGAAGTCATAGCTTTGGTAGAGACTCAGTTTCTAAAGGAAATCATAGAGCTGATGTAACTGCAAAGTATGCAGCCCAAAATTTTCCAGTGTATGTTATGAATATTTCCACTATTGAATCTGCTGATTTACAACAAGTTTATGTAGACTCTGAGGTTCAACCATGGAAGGAGAAGTTTGGAGCAAGGAAAGAACATGGTATATGGGTTGCAAACACTGAGAAACTGCTCTTAAAACATTTTTATACTTATTTGTATCAAGCCATTCATAAGAAAGATCATTTTGGTACACAAGCTGTTGTGGATTCTGTTAAGAGACAGTGGGTAGCACTGGAAATTAGTACTGTTGCAAATAGGATCTGTAGTAGCTGTTCTGTTTGCCTAAAGTTCAATCGAGGTACATTTAGAAAGAAAGGTTTAGGTGGCAGACCTTTGGCATACTGCCCATTTGAGAGTTTGCAAATAGATTATATAAGCATACCAAAAGCTGGGCGATTCAAGATTCAAGTTTTCCCTTGTAATTGCTGATTGTTTAACAAAGTGGCCTGAAGAGTTTCCATCTATTACAAATACAGCTAGCTTTGTGGTCAAAGTGTTGCTTAGGGAGATTGTTTCTAGATTTGGTGTTCCAATTATCATAGACTCAGACAGAGGATCTCATTTTGATCAAGATATTCTGAAAAGTGTCTATGAGAATCTGGGAATAACACCTAAATTTCATGTGCCTTATCTTCCACAAAGTTCAGGTCAAGTAGAGTATTTGAACAGGGAACTCAAGACTATGGTGGGGAAAATTTGTGCTGAAATTCATCTAAAATGGACAGATATTTTCCCCATATCTTTGTTTTTCCTGCATACAAAACCTAGAGTTGACTTGCATGTATCATCTTATGAAATGTTATTTGGTCATGCTCCATTGCAGGCTAAAGCTTGTAAGACTGTCTATACTTCCCCCTTGGGGGGAGGTTGTCAAATTGCTTCATATTTAGTTGCTTTACAACAAAGGCTTAGAGAATTGTATAATATGAGAGGTTTGATCCAATCTGGTCCATTGGATTATTCTCTCTATAATTTTCAATCAGGTGATCTGGTATATGTGAAAAATTTTGCCAAAACATTGGCTACACAAGAAAGTTGGGTTGGTCCTTATATTACTGGGTTAATTTTACCTTCATCAGTGAAAGTATTAGGAAGAGATTCTTGGTTCCATTGTTCTCATGTAAAATTAGCTCATTGAAGTGATGATGAAAATGTGGAAATAGTGGTGGTAGAAACAGGATAAATTGTAGGAGAGGAAGAAGAAGAGTTGGTGAATGGCTGTGAAGTGGAAAGCTGAGAATTCCATCGGTCAAATCAAGTCTGCAGTCAAAAAGTTCAGTAAGGCGAGGTCAATTCCTGTGGAAGAAGAGATTCCCGTGAAAGAGAAGAATCCAGAGACAATGTAGGAAGTTGTGCAGAAAGTGGAGGATATGCAATTGGCAAGAAGAGACTTTAAAGAAAAATATTCAGTGAAGAGGATCAGGTGATTGATTGACAAATGGTTGTAAGAATTTGTGTAATGTAACATAGCACATTTTCATATAAGAATCCATTAAACAGTATATATTACTGCCATGGACATTGGAGAAGAAGATATTTCTTCAGACAAGATGAGAAGATGGGGGATCTGAAGTTTTGGTAGGTATGTTGCATACAACAGAAACATGAGACAACAAAATATAAACACATACATTGTGAGATCCATATTGTAGAGAGGGGTTCAAGCTTGCCATAGAGCATTACCTTTAAAACCAACTAAGGGGGGTTTAGTGCAAGCTAGAAAGAGCAGGGATTGGGATTTCTTTAGGTCAGAGAGATAAGGGATTAGTGTAGACAAAATCTCTGTGAAGACTTTCCGCAAGGAGATATTTAGATCCTGGGGATTTTAGGTACTGGAAATTATTATCAGGGCTATCCCACATATCCCTTTAAACCTTTTCCTATTAAAATAAACTCACCTTCCCTGTCATTGAGTGGTCTGTGTGTTGGTCTCAGACAAGGCCTTGACCTGGTCAAAGTTAACTGTTGGCTTTCAACCCACACTGTAGCATCTTGTTACTGGCCCAACTATATCCATCTTATCCCATCCCAAACCACCCTAAACAGCTCCATAATACAGTAGACACACACAGGGTGAAGTTAAGAGGCTAGAGTAGAATTTATTGAGTATCAACTGAGACAAAGAAGGCAGTAGTTGCAATCATGATATCTAACAAAGTCAAAGTAAAAATAGATCTGATTAAAAGAGATAAAGAAGGTAATTACATCCTGATAAAAGGCAGCATAGACAATGAAGAAATATCAGTACTCAACAGGTATGCACCGAATGGTATAGCATCCAGATTTTTAAAGGAGAAACTATTGGAGTTTAAGGAGGAAATAGAAAGTAAAACTATACTAGTGGGAGGCCTTAACCTTCCTCTATCAGATCTAGATAAATGAAACAAAAAAATAAATAAGAAATAAGAGATGTAAATGAAATCTTAGAAAAATTAGAGTTAGTAGATATATGGATAAAAGTAAATAGGGATAAAAAGTAATTCACCTTCTTTTCAGCAGCACATGGTACATTGACAAAGGTTGACCATGTATTAGGGCATAAAAACATTGCAAACAAATGCAGAAAAGCAGAAATAATAAATGCAACTTTTTCAGATCATAATGAGATAAAAATTATAATTAGTAAAGGTACATGGTGCTATAATCAATATAGATTTTGATCTTGATTATGGCAGTTGATTATCAGTTGTTATAGATATTACTAACAGCAAACTTTCACTGATAGATAACAGCTAATACAGCTAATAGAGTTGGCTAGAGACAGACTATTAAGAAAACTTCATTTATTATAAATTATTAAAGAAGTAGGGACAGGAAAAGAAAATTAGAAAGGTAGGAAATATATTGTCCTAAAATTTAAGATTTCTATCTAAAAACCCCAATCCCAATCTCTCTCTCATGAGATGTGTTCTCGCCAGACAAAATCTGGCCTGACCTAACTTCCTCTCTATCTAATAAATTAATTTCTAACTTACTAGGCCATTCTAAAGTATAAATTCAGTTACATGGTTTCCTTAACTTATAATAACAAAATCCTTCAGCAGTGACTTTTCTTTCTCTGTTGAAATGAAAGTTCATTCATTCTTTGGTCACAGTCTGTGGCTCCCAGCCAAGTTTATGAATTTGAAGCTTCTCCTAAGGAGACAACACCATGTATTGGCTGCTTTCCTCCCTTTCACGGAAAAAGCTCACAATGACTAAACTTTCTCCTGATCAACAATGTTAATTTTCCAAAGTCCAGCCTCTCCAGTCTTCCTAGAGGGATCACAGGAAAAAAACCAAGACGTCTTCCCTCTGAGAGTCAGCTTCCCAGAGAGTGACCAGTATTCCTAACTGCCCTCTCCTTGAGGGTTCTGGGAATTCCATCCCTCTAACCTACTCAGAATTCTACTCTCTACAGTTAAAGAGCCCAGGCAAACTTTGTAATTCTATATCTTGGCTGGAGACCTTACTCTTTAAAAAATCTAAAATAATTAATTACTCTTTAACTAACTAATTAATCTCTACAATGGAGAGGCAAATCAAAAATTAACTGGAAATTAAATAATCTGATTCTCCAAAACTGGTTGGTTAAAGAATAAATCATGGAAACAATTAATGATTTCATTGAAGAGAATGACAATGATGAAACAACATATCAAAATTTTTGGGATATTGAAAAAGAAGTACTCAGAGGAAAATTTATAACTAAATTCTTTCCCATAATAAGAAAAAAGAGAAAGAGGAGATTAACAAATTGGCCATGCAACTACAAAAACTAGAAAAAGAATGAATTAAAAACCCTGAGATGAAGACCAAATTGGAAATCCTAAATATCAAAGGAGAAATGAATAAAATTGAAAGTAAAAGAACTAGTGAACTAATAAATAAGACTATGAGCTAGTATTTTGAAAAAAATGAATAAAACTTATAAAGTACTGGTTAATCTAATTAAGAAAAAGAAAGAAGAGAAACAAATTAACAATATCATGAATGAAAAAGGTGATTTCACCTCTAGCAAAGAGGTAATTAAGGTAATTATTAAGAATTATTTTGCCAAATTATATGGCAATAAATATGGCAATCTGGGTGAAACAGATGAATATTTACAAAAATATAAATTGCATAGATTAGAAGAAGAGGAAAGAGAATACTTAAATAATCTCATATCAGAAAAAGAAATTGAACAAGTTATCAAAGAATTCCCTCAGGAAATATCACCAGGGCCAGATGGATTCACATGTGAATTTTAGCCAACATTTAAAGATCAATTAATCCTAATACTCTACAAACTATTTGACAAAATAAGCAAAGAAGGAGTCTTATCAAATTCTTTTTATGTTACAAATATGATACTGATCCTGTAAAAGTGGAATTATGGGGGGCTACAGCAGAACCCCTAGAAGAAGTATTGGTTGAAATCCATTGGAACCAGGAGGATAAAAGGGGGAGACACCCCAATTGGTTTGGGGAGCTGCAAAGGAGAAGGAGGTGAATGATGACAGCTCCTAAGTCAAGCCTGCTCAAACCTCTTGCTGTCTCTGGACAACAGTCCCAGCAGCCATATTTGGTTCTTGCCTAGACTGATTCTACATTACTATTTCAACTTAGAGATTCAGAGACTTTTATGAGAGCCTGTTTCTACAACTGCTTACCCTCAACTTTTCACTACCAATTATCCCCCTTGTGACTTCTAATCCATTTTAAGTTAGCTAGGAGCAAGGGATTTAGTGGGTAAAGAGAGAGGGACTGGGGTTGGGCTTTGGCCTGGCTGGGTCTTGGACTCTAGGATCTAACAAAAAAATAACTAGCCATTCCCTTATTCCCTCTTTCCTCAATCCTGCCAACTTCCTTCTGATCAATTCCTGTTATTAAAAGTTAATTACACTGTGTGACCCTGGGCAAGTCACTTGACCCCCATTGCCTACCCTTACCACTCTTTTGCCTTGGAGCCAATACACAGTATTGACTCCAAGACGGAAGGTAAGGGTTTAAAAAAAAAAAAAGTTAATTACAAAGTCAGATAGTGTTCCTAGTCCATTTGGCAAAGTTATCAAGGGGTGAAGCAAGCCTGCTGCCTACCTGAAGAAGATCCACCATTTTCCAACTGATTTTCAGTTAGAGGAGGGAGGTGTTGGTGTGGGGAGGTTTCTTGGGCTATCTCTAGCTAACAACTTCACAGAGAGATAAGAAATAGCTCAATCAACAGAGAAACCCTGCCTCCTTCAAGTACAGGGAGGCAGAAGTAGATGAAGTCACTTTATTTAGAGAAGCCATCATCAAATAACCCCCTCAAGTAATTAGAGAGTTCCTGTGGTGGGAGAAAGGGATTTCACTCTGACCTTCCTCTCTCTCTCTCTCTCTCATCTGCCAACTGAAGGAGCCTCTTTTTACAATTCCCAAGCCAGGAAGACCAAAACCAGAGAAGGAATTATAGACCAATATCCTTAATATCCTTATAGCTGCAAAAATATTAAATAAAATACTAGCTAAAAGGCTAGAACAAGTTAATACAAGGATTATGACCCAATGGGATTTATACCAGTGTGAAAGAGAATTTGAATTATTTTTGTTTATCTTAACTTAATCAATCAAGAACTTGGAGTCCCCTGCCTTTCACACTTACTTAGTCATTAACACTTAGTCCTAAGAGACCACAAACACTGCCCCTCCAGCTATGCTAGGCAAAATGGGAAACTATGATTAGTACCTGAGATGTGATAGATCAGTGGTTCCCAAACTTTTTTTGCCTACCGCCCCCTTTTCAGAAAAAAATATTACTTCGCGCCCCCTGGAAATTATGAAACTATTTATTGAACTCAGAATAGAATGTAATACAAAAAAAGCGTGGCCATCACCGCCCCACTGGATCGCTGCAGCACCCATCAGGGGTGGTGGCATCCACTTTGGGAATCACTGTGATATCAACCCACAGTGAAAGGAACTAGAAACCAGAGAGATAGGAAGTATCATGGAGAAAACCCTTATAAAAGCCAGCCGAGGTCATTCTAATTCATTCTGCTATCTTGGTGGCTCTTGCTGAAAGAGGACTTCAGCATTATAGGCACTACTTCTATGTTGGAGATTTTGGATTGGTGACTCAGGCTGAAGAGACTCTCGTGGACTTCCACCTGGAGATTGGAACCTGGAGGCTGAGACTATCTGGCTCTCCTTAGAGATTAGGACCCGAGGGAGCCTTTGTTGGAGTTGAGCTGGATTTCTTTGGATCAGAGATAATAGGGTATTTAGCTAGGCAATATTTTCTACCTACTTCCTACATTTCCCTCTTTATTATCTCTACCCTGCTGTAATAAAGCTACTAAAGATACTAACATACTCATAGCTTAATTTTTAATTTTTACAAACAGTGACCACAACAATTTTTAAAAATTCTTATATTTGTCGAACCCATTTTAATTATTACAGCAGGAGTTCAAGGATGATTTAATATTAGGAAAACCAGCCATATAATTGACCATATTAACAACCAAACCAACAGAAATCACATGATTATTTCAAAAGATGTACAAATAAAACTAGATCTAAACAATTGGAACATCAATAGCCCATGGATAGGACTAATATAATAAAAATTACAATCCTACCTAAATTAATTTACTTATTCAGTGCTATACCTATCAAACTACCAAAATTTTTTTTGTAGAATTAGAAAAATTATTACAAAGTTCATCAGGAAGAACAGAAGATCAAGAATATCAAGGGAAATACAGAAAAAAAAATGGAGGGAGGCCTAGCTTTACCAGATTTCAAATTATACTAAGCGGTGATAATCAAAACTATATAGCAATGATGATGATGAAAATAGCAATAATAATATTTGGTTACAAATGAGGCATCTAAGAGCACTGAGTATAAATTGCAGGTTTTTATGAAGTAATAGGATAAAAGATATAGAGTTGGCGAGTACCTTGAGGTCACCTAGTTCAACTCCTTTATTTTACAATAATGATCTGAGATAAGAATGACTTGTGGGGGCATCTGGGTAGCTCAGTGGATTGAGAGTCAGGCTTAGAGACAGGAGGTCCTAGGTTCAAATCTGGCCTCAGACACTTCCCAGCTGTGTGACCCTGGACAAGTCACTTGACCCCCATTGCCCACCCTTACCACTCTTCCACCTATGAGCCAATAAAAAATTAAGGGTTAAAAAAAAACAAAAACAAAAACAAAAACAATGAATGACTCGTGTATCCCCAAGTCCAGAAAAAGAACTGAGAAACAAGCAAGATATAGTTTTGTATATTCATATATCTTTTTGTCAAATGATACCTTTTCTAATATGGGGAGGGGAAGGAGGAAAGGAGTTATCTGGGCATTTTAATGTAACAAACAAATAAATAGATTTAGTTTTTTAAGATGATCTGAGGTGGTGGTAGGTTAAGTAATGTTTCCAAAGGCACACAGGCAATGAGTGACATAGTAAGGTTTTTAATCTAGGTTTACTAATGCCAAACTGAAACTTTTCCCATGGAACTATATTGTCTAATAGTGGAACTGGTTATCTTAGGAGGTTATGTATTATTACTTCTTCCTGAAGTTCTTTAAGGAGGAAGCATAAACTTTGGAACTGGTTATCTTAGGAGGTTATGTATTATTACTTCTTCCTGAAGATCTTTAAGGAGGATGCATAAACAGGTGTGTTTAGATAATATTCTTGTTCAATGACTTCTTGGACAGCATTCCTCGGGTCATTTCTAACTCTGAGAGACATGGTTGTACAGTGTAAAGAATGACAACGTTGGAATGAGAAGATTTGGGTTCAAATTTGATCTCATGCTAGTCACTTGTGTGACCTTGGTAAAATTATTTAATCTCCCTAGTCCTCAGTAAAAATGAAAGTTACTCTAATTGTCCTCTGAGGACATTTCACCTGTGGGGAAGGAAAGTCAGTTTAGCTAAAATAGCAAGGTGTCTTAATAGAGAAAAGAAGTGATATATAGCTGGAAAGTTAATCCACTCACAACTTCCATTTAGACACTAATATAAATAGCCCATAATCCTGAACCTAAAAGATTTGGGAATAGTAATGCTCACAAGACCACTAGCCCTGCTTACAGCCTAGGATCTAAAGCCATCTTTGGGAGGATCAATCGTTATGGAGAAAGGGCCCACTATATCATCATCACCAGAATGCTAACAAACTGCAACAATTATCCAGATAAAGTCTAGGAATGGCAGCAATTTTCAATCCGTAGCCCACTGGTCCTAATTCTAATCCATTTTCTGAAGCCATAATCCCGAGAAGCAACTTTTGTGGAAACGTGATCTGGCATCTGCTTCTTTAGGAGCTGTGTGCAGGAGCCCTTACCTACCCATCAGTCATAGGTCCCGAAGGAAAAAAAAAATTCTCACGACCAAAGTCCTTGACATTATCAAATGGTTTGATATCAGAGACAGGATTATCAGTAGAATTAATTACTGTTAAGGACCATGGGACATGCAGGTGAAACTTATATGTGTTTATATCCTTATCCAGATATGAGCTCCTTGAGAACAGGAACTGTCTTGCTTTCCTATATTTGTGCCTCCACTGCTTAGGAAAGTGCATAGTAAGATAGTAAGTGCTTAATAATAAATGTTATTCATTCATTCATTTCTTCATTCTTTCATAGACTTGGGATATTATGAGACCCTGACTGTCCAAATTAAAATACAACTTTACTAACAGTTCTCTTCTTTTGGACAACATTTGGGCTACATTAGCTTGTCATTAGTTATTCTTTTCAAAGGAAAGAGTAGAAGAAACGCATTCCTAAAGGAGAGGGCTCAGATGACGGAAATCAGCCGAGCTTGGGTATCCCCTCTGGGAACAAGGACAGAGTCAGACTGGATCAACCTCAGCAGAGGAGCCTGGAGGGGGCGGGGCCTGGGAAGCGAGGTCGCTCAGGGGGCGGGGCAGGCCGCGAGGGGGCGGGGCGGAACGCCACGGGCCTGGCCGGACAGTGATGGCGGCTGACGGGGACTGGCAGGATTTCTATGAGTTCCAGGAGCCGGCCGGGGGCCGCCTGGACCAAGAGAACCGCAACTCCGGGGCCAGGGCGCTGGACGATGAGGGAGGCGTCGGCTTCTCAGCGCTAGCGTGCGGTCTGGAGGAGAAGCTGAGCCTGTGTTTCCGCCCCTCCAGTCCGGACACAGAGTCTCCGAGGGCGGCAGTGAGGCCAATCACCGAGCGGAGCCTCCTGCAGGAGGATGAGTGAGTGCAGCTGGGGTCGGGCTCAGGGAACCGGGCGGGCGCCTCTCCCCCTCCCCGCTCCCTGTCATAGGCCTATGACCGCGGCTCCGTGTGCGGCTCTCCCACACTCCCTCTGCTGCTCCCCAAGTGAGAGACTTGCAGCCCATTCCTCCCCCTTCTTCTCCGGCTCCCCCTCCCCCTTAGGTCTCGTGGCCCCGCCTTTCCTTGGCTCCCCAAACCACGCCTTCCTCAGACCCCTCCTACCTCATGACAGCTCCTCACCCTCTTCCCACCCAGTAGGCCCAGGGTCAGATAGAATCTTTTTACTACTAGGTCTTCAAATCTAACATTCTCATTCTGTGTGTGTGTTTTTTTTGTTTTTTTTTTGGATAGTGAAATCCCTGCTTTTCCTAATGCTAAAAATCAGGGATTCATGATAAAAGGGAGAAATTAGTCAGGACTTGATAGGAATACTTGAATGGAGTTATTTGTAAACATTTCTAATATTTATATCTTGGGAAGTAATAAGGGACTTGATTTGAATGTCTCATTATATAGTTTTATATTTTTGTTGTTCAGTCATTTTCAGATGATTATTCTGACTCTTTGTGACTCTATTTGGGATTTTCTTGGCAAAAGACATTGGAATGATTTGCCATTTCCTTCTCCAACTCATTTTACAGATGAAGAAATTGAGGCAGACAGAGAGAGTGACTTGCCCAGGGTGACACAGCAAGTAGATTTCAGAGGATGGATTTGAACTCAAGTTTTCCTGACTCCAGGACACTATTTACCACAGTACCTAGATGCCATAGGTATATGTATATGTATACATATACAAGCACAGCTTGGGACTAGGCAATAGAGAGCCAACTTAGAAGCCTGGAAGACCTGGTGAGGGAAACCCCTGTACTAATTTTGTTCATAAAATATTCAGCAATTCAGTCTTAGAGAAGTGCATGGGAGCTGGGAGGTTAAATGACTTATCAGTAACCAGTATGTCAGTCAAATGCGAAACCCTGGTATTCCCAACTCTCTTCAGAATATTATGTTGCTTCTTTTATTATCGCACTCCCTACATACAAATATTCACAATATATAAAATATATATTTATTTATAGATCTATGTTTATAACTTTAAACATACATGCCTACTCATCCATGTCTTTCACTTAGTTCCTTACACAAAATAGGGGCTTAGGAAATAAATGCTTTTCCAGTTGAGTATATGTATACACACACACACACACACACACACACACACACACACACACACACATCTTCCACAAAAATTCTGTTCCAGTGCTTTTTCATGTGATGAAGGCAACCAAATTCATCCATCAAAGTTAATATTCTCAACATATATACACACACGTTTGACCAGATGTTGAAAGTTTCTTGGAGAAAACAAAGTGTGGCAGGTCCTATTAAGTTATAAGGCTCATAGTACTCCAGCCTTATTATACTTACTTTCAGTCATTCAAGGACCTATTGAAGTTCCTAGAGATTTATCCTGGAAGATTGTCCACCATGTAAAATGTTTTTTTGTTATTGCTCAAAGCAACTCATGAAACTATCTACTAAAGACTGTAGGGATTTGGTTTTATAGGTAGTTGGTTAGTCAGTCAATAAACATTTGTGACTATACTATACTAAGCATCAGGGTTCCAAAAAACTGTAAAAGGTGTTCCCAAAGAGTTCATAGTTTAATGAAGAACAAGCATGCAAACAAGTATGTGCAACCAATACACACAGGTTGAATTGGAAATACACAGTAGAAGGAAGATAGCATTAAGAGGGGATCAGGAAAGGCTTCTTGTAGGAGTTAGGATTTTAGATGGGTCTTAATGGAAACTAGAGAAACCAGGAGGTTGAGATAATGAGGGAGAGAATTCAAATTGTGGCAGGAGAGCAAATAAAAATGCCTGGATTTGGGAGATGGAGTGTTTTATTCAAGAAACGGTAATAGACTCGTGTTACTGGATTAAAGAATATGTAGGAGGGAATAAAGTATAAAAACTAGATAGAGGGGAGAAGCTTATGAAGGGTTTTGAATGGCAAACAGTGGTTTATATATTTGATCTTGTAGGTTATAGGGAGCTTAATGGAGTTTATTGATTGGGGGCAATTTTGACACTTGGTAATTTTAGAATGAGCAATTTTGGTAAAATGAAGAAAAAGTTGGAAGCTAGCTAAGATAATTAAGAAAATGAGAAGAAAAAGTAGAGATGTTGATTATAGATAGCTTTCTCAAAGAGGTTAGCCACAAAAAGGAGATATGAGATGATTGCTAGCAGTGATGGATAGCTTAATTGAAGGTTTTTGAGGATGGAGCAGACATGAGCATGTTTATAGCCAAAAGAGAAGCAGCCAGTAGACAAGGAAGGATTAAATATAAGTGAGAGAGTAAGAATGATAAAGGGGGCAATCTGCTACAGAAGACAAGTAGGAATAAGGTCATTTGTGCATGTAGAGGAGTTTGCTTGGGCAAAGTAGAAAGACCATCTATTCATAAAAGATAGGAATCAAGGCAAGGGGAGTGACAAGAGAAAAGGGAGCTCGCAGTAAATGGCCTTGATATTTTAAGTGAAATATGAGGCAAGATTCTCAGCTCAGAGGGTAGGGAAAAGAGAGGTTTGAGAAGAAATGAAAAGGTTTGGACAAACAGCTGTGGTGAATAGGATAGTGAGTCAATTAGAGAAGTGTAAAATGATTGCATTTTAGCAGTGAGGTCTGAGTTTTATATCATAAATTTGTAGTGAACCCAGCTATTCTGGTTTTATGATTTTTTATCAACTTCATTTGTCAGCATGTGAGTAGTAAAAATGCCAGTAGTTGGTGGAAACAGTGGATGATGGGAGTAATTGAAGCTAAGACTTGGCAGGGCAACAACAAGCAATAGGATAAAGTGGCAGGGGACTCCAAAGAAAAGAACAGTATAGAGCTGAAGTAGGATGGGAGAAAGGATAAGAGTGTAGTCAATACAGGAGTGATGGCTTTGAAAAGAACTGAGGGTTTAGAGCAGGGGTCGGCAATGTATGGCTCTTTCTGCAGGATCCATAAAGTCAATTTTTTTTCAGGCGCTGTTACAGGAGCACGCACTGTTACAGGAGCATGCACTGTGAGCACTGTACGGCTCTCACGAAATTCCATTTTAAAAAATGTGGTGTTTATGGCTCTCACGGCCAAAAAGGTTGCCGACCCCTGGTTTAGAGATGAGAAGTTATGGTGAGGACAAAGAACAGTTTGAGTTTGAGGGCATGTTCACATTGCTAGGTTATTTTATGTTAAAGTATTAAAGTATATATATATATATATATATCAGTAAAAAAAGTATTTAAACTGTTAATTTTAAGTTTTTACTGTGTACCAGGTATTTTTCCTAATCTTTGGGGATACAAATTAAAAGAAAAAAGAGAGAGAATATTCTACCCCTCAAGGACCTTAACTAATTGGGGAAGACAATACATATAGCTAAGTGGTGGCCCAGGAAAAGAATTTTTGTCTGAAGAGTCACAGCATCAGTCAGTTTGATCTAGAGTCAGTCCTAGTTGGTTAGAGTGGGCTGTTTTACATTTACTCAATCAGTAAACAAGGTCATTGAGCCCCAGGGCAAGAGTTCCTAAGATAAGTAAAATTTTACCTGTGATCTGGATCATGGTTTTTAAAAATCTGAAGCACAGAAGTTCAACAAGTTTCAATTGCTGGACAGAATCAAAGTAGCTAACATTAACAGTCACATGGTCAGCATGAATGTTTGGATGAGAAGAGTATGTGTGCTTATGTACATACCTACACTTAATTAGTAAAATTTGAGACTTCTGGGCTAAGATGGAAGCAGGGTAGAAGGAACTTTATGACTCTTCCTACTGATCACAACAAAGCATCTCAAAAGGACAAAAATCAAAATCATATGAGGAAAGAGGCTTTACCATAAGGCGTAGCCTTGAAGGTAGCAGGGTCTGGACATTTCCATGCTATAAGGGAGTAAAAGTACACCTACCAAAGTGTGAGCTGATTGTCCCCCCCACGCCCCCCCCCCCACGCCACCTACCGTGCTAGAGTCAGAATGAAGGCCAAGGCAATCTCTAAATTCTTGGCAGCTGGCTGAGGGCACCACAGTCTTACCCCTGAGGACAGTGCAAAGCCTTGGCAGCGAGACTTGGGACCCACTGAGTGCTATAGCAGAGATAGTGCAGAGATGAGCTGCCTACAGGAGACACCTTGAGTCTCGAAAAATATCCTCAGGGCAAAACCACTCTGCAAGTGCTGCCTGCCCTCCTCACTCAGACTTCTGCCTGAGAAAGGAAGATAAAACATAGCAATGGCCACCAACACCCAAGAACTATAATCCACAAATACGCCCCCCCCCAAAAAAAAAGATACAATAGAGAAAGCCTTTGACATTGGATAACTTCTATGTAGAAAAGAAGCAGAGTACAGAGGCGACAGCAAAAAGTGACAAATACGCAAACATATCCAAACTTTAAAACAAAATGGAACTTGGTCATAAGTTCTTGAGGAATTCAAATTGGAGTTCAAGAACCAAGCAAGAAAGATGGAGGAACAATGGGATAAAAAGGAAAATAAGAGTTTAAAATACAGAATCTCCCACTTGGAAAAAGAGGCATGGAAATCACATGTAATAATAAGCAAATTGGAGACCAGGATTAATCTGCTGGAAGCCATGAAAAGCAGGTTAGATCAAACTGAAAGGAAAATCAAAAGATCATAGCTGAAAACCAGTTTTTAAAAACTAGAATTGGGCAAGTAGAAGCTAATGATTTCACAAGACAGCAAGAATTAATAAAGCAAAGTCAAAAGAATGATAAAATAGAAGGAAACATGAAATATCTCATTGAGAAGAAAACTGACCTGGAAAACAGATCCAGGAGAGAACAATTTGAAAATCATAGGTGTATCTTAAAACCTAGAAAAAAACAGTTTTGACATCATATTACAAGAAATTACCCAAGAAAATTGCTCTGATATTTTTGAATAAGAGGATAAAATTGACATTGAAAGAGTCCATAGATCACCCTCTATATTAAATATTCAAAAGACAACCCCCAGAAATGTAATTGCCAAATTCAAGAGCTTCCAAGCCAAGGAGAAAATATTGCAAGAAGCCAGAAAAAGACAATTTAGATATCAAGAAGCCCCAGTCAGGATTACATAGGATCTGGCAGCTTCCACGCTAAAGGACTGCAAGGCTTGGAATATGATATTCAGAAAAGCAAGTGAATTGGGTCTACAACCAAGGATCACCTACCCATCAAAACTGACTATATACTTCCAGGGAAAAGTATGGGCATTTAACAAAATGGAAGATTTCCAAGAATTTGTAAAGAAAAGACCCAAACTAAATGGAAAATTTGTTGTCCAAATACAAAAATCAAGAGAAACATGAAAAGGTAAACAAGAAAGAGAGGGAAAAAAATTTTAAGGGCTTCAGTAAGGTCAATTTGTTTACATTCCTATATGAAAAAATGATATTTGTAACTCTCAAAAACTGTTTTCACTATCATAGTAGTTAGAAGAATTATTCATAGGTAGAGGTTGGGGTACTAAGTGGTTTAAGATGATATGTAAAAAAAAAAAAAAGGCGGGGGGAATAGAAGATGGCACCAAGAGCAAAAGTCATTGACCAGTGCTCAAGGGAAAGTATCTTTTCTCTCTTCTTTTATATTGTTGTAAAAAGCTTTCTATAAATGTTTAAAAAGTGTTATTTATGTATTTATGGAGAGGATTACTCCAAAGAAGTCAGTGGGGCATGGATATATATACAGCTGGAATAGTAGAAAGACAATTGGATTTGGAGTCAGTGACCTGGGTTTTAAATTCTGTTTTTGCCTCTTAACTAATTAAATTGTGTGACCTTAAGATCCTGTCATAACTTCTCTAGTCCTTGGTTTTCTCACCTTGATAATGTAGGAGTTGTACTCACTGACTTCTAATTTCCATTTAGCTCTGTCTTTAATCCTATAACTGATATAGTTTGGTTACATCTGTGCATAATATCCTTCCAAAACATAATTTATATCTTTCCCACCCACATAACTACCTTGTAGTTCAAGCTGTTATTTCTTCTTCCCTGATGACCTTCTGATTCATTTCCCTGCTTCTAGTCTCTGTTCTTTTCCAATTTATCCTTCACATAGCTACCAAATTAATATTCCTAATACATAGTTCTAACTGTATTTTTACCTTGATTGAAAACTTTACTTGCACCCTGTTGTCACTAGAATGAAATGTAAATTCAGCCTGGCATCTCAACTCTGAACAGTCTGGCTCCCACCTACTTTTCTAGAATTATTTTATATCACCGCCCTTTACTTTATGTTTCAGCCAAAACAGGCCTATTAGCTGTTCCCTGAACTTAGTGTTTTAGCTTTCATCTATGTGGATATCTTTGGCTACTATGCCTGGAATGTTGTCCTTCTGTCCTTGTCCCCTTCCTCCACCCTAAATGGCCCAGAGGTTAGTGTTCTTTCATTAATGAAATTACCTTGTATTTGTCTGTTTATACCTTGTATCTTCTAGTCAACATAAACTCCCTTATGATAAGTATTGTTTCATTTTGTCTTTGTACCCTCAATGCCTAGCCTGGCATGTAGCAGGTATTAAAAAATGTTTATTAAATATCTATTGACTGATAATATTTAGATTTTTCCCCTTATAGTGAATCTGAATCATTTTGGTTCCAATTGTACTGTCCTTAACAGAGACAGAGGCATTGTCATTATTCTATCACATACTTGGAAGGTTAAATTTTTCTTTGGTTGTCTCTATAGGCACATTGTTCCCAGTCCCTTTTTATTTTCTCATAGTTGCTCATTTCTGACTCTGAGAACTTTCCAAATATTAGTCATATCATTTTAATGAATCCTTGACCAGTTCTGAGTTATGTCACTCTGGGGAATATTGAAAAATCTTTAAGTAGAATATTAGACGGATAGCAAGCTGAGAAATCTCAGGGCCATGACACTTCTTTGAGCCATGGTATCAGTTAGAGAGCTGAAGAATAGAAGAAATGGAGAAAATAGGAAAGGAGATGTGTGGGGAAAATATTCAATTGTGAGATTCTTGGTGAATCAAAGTGAATCCCAAAGCCAGGTATTATTTTGGAATTATCTGCATTTTTGATTACTCATTCAATGCCCTTCTTTCTTCACATGTATAATCCATGCTCACAGTAGTAATAATATTACTTTTCAATATCTTTAATTCTTTACTCTCATTTTTATATCTTAGTATCAGGCTTGCTTTTGAGAATATATATATGTGTGTTTACATATATTTTAAATATGTATTGTTAATATGAAAAATGATAAAGGCTTGTATAAATATATAAATTAGTAATTTAATTAAAGCCATGGTTATAGATAAAGTTATCAGACCACGCGCTTGTAAGCATTCAAAACTGCCGCCTCCATTACTGTCTCCTGTTTCCTGGCCAAGAGCCTACTCGCAAAGAGACCACTCCCTCCTAACCCAGGAGATTTAAGCTCTTCCCTGCGTCAAGACATCAGCCTCCCCAAGCCCAAAGACCCGGAAACGGAAACCAGTTGGATCACGGGAAATGTAGTTTTAATACATTTCCCATGTCCATAGAAATATATACACTTCTAGATGGCTTTTCCCAATTTTCACTTTTACAGTATGCCTCACATACACATACTAAGCACTACAATGCTAACTCAAATATCCATTATTTTTTGGCAAGAGTGGGGAGGGGGAGGCATATTCATGTTATTCTTTGGACTTTGTGTAGTTAATTTGTGTGGTATTTCTTTTTCCTGTCTTTCTTTTATTAAATATCATCTCATTTATTTCTGACTAACCTCTATAGCTTTCCATCTAACTTTTGTTTTTATATAATTATGTCATATGCCAAATTTTCTTTGGGAACTTAGCCTTAGATTTCATCTAAGAGGAGGCTTTGCAGTTTGCTTCTTTTTCTGAAATAACTTGGCTAGTGAGGTGCTTAACCAACAGTGTGCATCTGAGCCTAGAGGATTCTTAGATATTCTCTATTTTACTCCTTTCATTTAAAATGAAATTACCTAAAGGCAGGGGTGATAGAGCTTGAGTCCTGACTGAATTCTCTCTTAATATCCTTTCTCATTAGCCTTCTAGCTTAATATCTCCATAAATAAGCACAATTATATTTGTGCTACAGTAGTATATGAATTACTTTGGGTAAAGAAATATAATTAAATTTATTGACTTTTACAATAAACTTAAAAATATAACTTAAACTTCTAATATATGCCATTTTGCTTATGATATTTGTTTTCATGAGCTCACAAGATTTTAGCACATATTTTAATATTCTTCATTATCAAACCACATTTTTGTAATGTTGCTTGTTTGAGTATATCTTTGATAAAGATTTCATTTTTCCAAATCTGTCCCTTAATTTAATCTCATAGATTTTCAATGGAGTTTAAATCAAGAGAGTTATTTAAGCTACTAAATCTTAAACCTGAACTTACTTTACCCTTTATTTTTCAGAGTTCAGTGTTCCCTCACTGAGGACATGTATAGGCTCAGTGGAAGAAAATCTTCCAAATATTTTGGTAAATATTTTGTAAACTTCCAATGGATTCAGTGATTATTTCTTTGCTGATGATTCTCAGATCTACTTTCTCTCTTCTAACCACCTATGGTCCAACACACTTACATCTTAAATTGGATGCCTCATAGAAACCTTAAATTCAAGATGTCTAAAACTGAACTCATTACTTTTCTTTTAAGACCTTTTCTCTTTTCAACTTTCCTCTTACTGTGAGGGATATTTCTATTCTTCCAACTGCCTAGCCTTGCAACCTAGGTGATGTATGGGTTCCACACTTTCTTTTACTGCCCATATCCAATTTGTTGCTCAATCTTACCACTGATTCTACATTTGTAACCTAACTTTCATACACCTCCTTCTTTCCTATGACATTTTAACTAGTCTGTTGTAGGTCTTTATCGCTTCATATCTGGCCTATTGCAATATACTGTTAGTTGATCTCCCAGCCACCCCCCTCTCTAGTTCATTCTCTACTCAGGTGACAAACTGACTTTCTAGAAGCATGGGTCTGACCATGTTGTCCTCTTTACCCAATAATTTCACAGGCTTCCCATCACCTTTAAGATCAAATATGAACTCTCATTTGTATATAAAGCCTTTCACAAACTAGCTCCACTGCCTGTCTTTCCAATCTTCTTACACTTTATATGCTCCTATGAATTCTTTGATCCATTGACACTGGCCTGCTTGGTGTTCCACAATCCTGGCACTCCATCTCTCAGCTCTGGGCATTTTCTCCATCTGTTCTGCATACCTGGAATACTTCCCCTGTTCATTTCCACCTACTAATTTCCTAAAAGTCCCAATTTATGTTCCTTCTACAAGAGCCCTTCCCAATTCTTCTTAATTCTAGTGCCTTTTCTCCATTAATTATTTCTCATTTATTCTATACTTAGCTTTTTATGTATGTATTTATTTGCTTGTTGTCTCCCTTAGTAGATTGTAAGGTTTTTGAGGGTAGGTACTGGCTTTTTCTTTGCTTTGTGTCACCAGTGATAGCATAGTGCCCAACACATAGTAGGTACTTAAATGCTTCTTGACTTGACAATTCATTATAAACTGATTTTTTAAGCTACATCTTTAACTACTACATTTTGAAGAGGACTGTGCTACACTTTAGCAGACTTAATAACAACTTATTCAGTTGCAAAGTTATTCTGAAGGTCTTTGCTCATTTTCTAAAGAATGATTAGGTCTTTTTAAAGCAGTATTTCATCCCTACTATATTTGTAGGTGTGCTTTCAGTTCTATTGAGTTCTCTGAGAGTTGTAATTTATATACATTTCCTTGGAGTAATACCTGTCCTTCAAAATTTCAGTATTAAAATCATAGCAAAAGAGAGAAATGAAACATGGGATAAAATCCAGTACTTAACTGATTGCCTTAACAGAATTAACATAAGGTGGGGAAATCTGACCAGTCTGGTTTCATCTAGTCTTGGGTCAAATGTTCTGTCAACCCTGTGTATGCCTACATGCTCATGACCATTGCTGTCATAAAATGAAACCCTATCAAAATGATTACTTATTCTCAGTAATCCTCACATCCCTGTGCCCAAGTGGGTTGTGAGGAAAATACTTTTTCAAACCTTAAAGTATTATAAAAATATGTATTATTAAGTGATTTGCTTGAAGTCCCACAGTTGATTAGTAGCAAAAGGGGGCAAATAGTTCATATCTCTAAATTTCTAATATAGTTTTTTTACTATCTATGTATATATAGTATATGTGTGAGTGTATATGTACACACACAGATGCACATGCATATATAATAATAAATTCAGCAAGTATTTACTAAGTACCAAGAATTGTGCTAGTCACTAAGGAAGACAGACAAAAACTGAACAATGCCTTCCATAGGGTTTACTGGGGAAAACCACAAAGGCCTTTGTAGGCAAGTAGGTTGATAGTTACTGATGTTCTCTCTGAAAACTTTTTGGGGGTAGTAAGTTTGAGGGTGTGATTTTTATTCTTTTGATGGCTTCCCTTAATTTATATATCTTGAGAATTGATCTTATTATGCTCCACAAATTATTTCCTTTTTCTTTTTAGTCTAGTCCAGTTGCTCTTCTCATCTTTTTTTCGTCAGATTTTTGAGTCTAAAGTCATAGATTCACAGTCTTTGCTAGTGAAAAGGGTTTGTTGTAAAAAGTTTTCATGTATCTCTTCCATTTTTCACAATGTTTGTTGTCCTCCAGTTTATCCTTATATACAGGCAGTTCTTGATTTACATAAATTCGTCCTTATATAAGGGATTCTGAAAGAACTTTTGAATGAGGATCTGATTGAGTTGCTAGCCCCAAAGACCGTGAAAGAAAGAGAAGCTGCAGAAACTGAGGTCAAACCAAAATAGTTCACAACAAAATGGTTGGCAGAAGCATTTCAACATTTGAGTGAATTTTTTCTTGTATTGAAAAAATGGATCCAAATACTTTAAGATTTTTTAAAGTCCAAAGAGTAGTTGAAGGTTAATACTGCTTGCTGTTGTCAGAATTATGAGGAAAAAAAGGAGAGTCACTATCCAGATATCCCTCAATAGTATAGCCAACCATCAGTGATGAAAGCTGAGTGCAGTGAGTGGGGAAGGGACAACATACTGCACAACAATGTTAACTTTACTCTATATAACCTTGCATACTTTATCCTTAACTTTATCTTTCACTTCATAATTCTGTTTATATCATGCATTTTAGTACATTTTATGACTTTCGTGAAGGTTATTTTTTGTGAATGCCTTTGTTATATAGGCTAAGTGAAGTGGGTAGGTAGGGACAAATTCACATTATATAAAAATAGTTTTATATAGAATCCATTTATATAAAGTGAGGACTGTCTGCACTTTTAGGATAACTTTGCTTACTTCTGTTTCTCACCAAACTGCTTTAAGACTTTTCCCCCCCTCCACTGCCTCTTAATGTTTTCTGATGCAGTTACTTTCCAATTTATATTGCTAGTTGAAAATGAGGTACTGCAGTAGATGTGAGCTGTAAAATTTATGGCCAACTTATTCCTTTTCCACTATCATTTTCTACAATGAAGGAGGAAATGAAAGTTTCTATCAGTCTTTTCTTTACCTAACATTTTGTACCTTTATCATGAATACTTCTTTTTCCTCATATTTCTATCTTTACCTCAGTTACAGAATAAATTTCTACAGAAGACACCAAACCTTTTCAGTAGGCAGAATGATCATGCGTTGTTCTGACAAAGTTTACAGGTTTGGAAATCAGAGTTGAAAAATATATCTCTGCACATAAGTTGGAAACAGGGTAAAGAACCCAGGATTTTACTCATTTGAGAGACATGATTACAAATCCTATCTCTAACTCTGAGACCATAGCCAAGCCGCTTATTTTCTGAGAGCCTTAGTTTCCTTATCTGTAAGATGTAGATAATAATACTTGCAGTACCTACCTCAGAAGGCTGTTGTGAGGATTAAATAAGATAAATAAAATATATAAAGTATTTTGCAAACTTGAAAGGTATATCATGTCAGTTGTTATTATTAGGATATGCCGTTTATAGAAACTAAAAACAGGTAAGAAATTGAATTTGTGCTAATATTGTACCATATTATTTTTCTTCAGAACTCTGTTATCTCAAATTTATTTGAGTTATCATTCTGCCTTTTTCTTGACAAATGTACCTTATCTTTTCTATTGCTACTTTTCCCAAAACTTCCATTTCATTCTTACTCCTCAGGATTTCTTTTTTTCTACACTGAAGAGTTAGGTTCAAATCCTGTGTTTGCTACTTAGTTTTTGTATAGCTTTGGGAAATTCCCTTGACTTCTCTGCTTTTGATTTTCCTAATTTATAAAATGGTACAACTGGCCCAGATAATGTCTTGTGTTCCTTCTACTTCTAAATCCCATTCTTCTATTGTAATATTCAATTTAAAAAATCTTGTAGAATTTTAACTTATATTGATCATAGTTTTCTTCTTTTTTCAAGGATTTGGAATGCATTAACAGATAATTATGGTAATGTAATGCCAGTAGATTGGAAATCATCCCATACCAGAACTTTGCATTTGCTCACCTTGAACCTCTCTGAAAAGGGGGTAAGTCCTGAATTTGCCCATTTATTTTCTGATTATCTCATTTTTAAAAATTGATATTAAGACATATATAATTGGTGTAAGAAACCAAAGCAGTAGTTTTCTCATTCATGTAAATATTCTACAACTGAAATGGAGAAACATTAAGTACAAATTCATAATTATGCTGCATTACAAATTTATAGACTTTGGAAGTATCTAATATTAGCAGCTTGTCCCCAAATCCATCATAACTTTTTATCTTGTGTGATTTATGTCTCTATACTCTCATAAATTCTTGATGGGGGCAAAGGGATATGTGTTTTCCACATTCTGTGGGCCCTCTAGTTGATCTCCAAACATTATGCAGCTATCATTTCAACAATCAGGCTATTTATTTGTTATAATTTGCTTATGTTTCCTGCTTTTTTCTGTCCTTACATATCTTTGTTAATATCTTTTGTGTTGTTTTTTGTTTATAGTATGGCATTGATAATGTAGCATAGCTTTATGCCTGCCATGCATTTCCCTTTGGGTCACTAGCAATTTTAATTTTTTGGAAATTGTGGTAATTCATCATTTCAACCACTGAGTATCATTGGAAGAATATTGTATTAAAAACAAATAATTTTTTTCACAGAGAGAAGCTTAGGATCATTTAAAGTGACATTCAGGTTCCCAAATGTAGTATTCAATATTCTACTTACCTTAATAATTTCTTGGCCTAAATCATTTTCCATCTGTAACATATAGCAAGATGTGTTATTGATTGGTGTTATAAGCTACTTGTTCTCTCACATAGCATAGTTTATACCAGTGGTTCCCAAACTTTTTTGGCCTACCACTCCCTTTCCAGAAAAAATATTACGTAGCCTCCTGGAAATTAATTAAAAACAAATTTTAATAGCAATTAATAGGAAAGATAAATGCACCTGTGGCCATCACCACCTCCCTGGATCACTGCAGCACCCATCAGGGGGCGGTAGCGCCCACTTTGGGAATCACTGGTTTAAACAATACAGTTTTTTAGTTTCATTTAAGTCAAAGGCTAATAAACAACATTGCTCAACACTTTGCTAGGCCAAAGCAACTCACTTTTGATGTGTTAAGTGATAATACAAAGTAAGAATTTCACCTGCTGCTTAAATGTACTTAGAGGTATGGACCAGAATGCTAGCACAGATACAATCAGTTTACTAATTAGGCTATTATTGTTAAACTTAAACCAGAATGTAAGCCTCTTAAAACCAGAGACTTTAGTTTTTGTTTCTGCATCCCTAGTGCCTAGCATAGATCTTTATACATAGCAGGTGATTAATAAATGTTTGTGGACCTGAATTGCCTGGAGAAGAGAAAACTTTCAGGGGTAGGAGGGATAGGGATGAAAGAAGACATACAATTTTGTCTTCAAATATGGAGGAAGCATTAGATTTCTTCTTTTTGACCCCAAGGTAGGAAACCAGGAACAGTGGGAGGAAAGTACAAAGAGAATAATTTCTGCTTGATGTCAACATTCTAACATTCAGAGCTGTTCAAAAATTAAATGAGATACCTCAAAAAATTTCAGGTACCCCCCTTCTTGGATGACATTAAGTAATGACCATAAGACCAATGATCATTTATGTTATAATGGGGATTTCTTTTGTGCATATGTTGGAGTGGGCTACTGCTGAGGTCCCTTCCAGCTGCCAGATTATATGATTTTATGAATGTCTGAGTTAGAAGTGAGGAGGGTGTATATTCCAGGCATCAGGAAAGTTAGTGCAAAGACATGGGGCCTGGAAATAGAGTCTTGGCTACGGGGAACAAAGAAAAGGGACATTTGGCTGGATCATAGGGTGCAGAAAGGAAGTAATATATAATGAGGTTAGAGAGATAGATTGGGGTCAGGTTATGGAGGGCTTTAAAAGCCAAACAGAGGAATTTATAGTTTATACTAGAGACAGTGTGGAGCCACTGAAGTTTGAATAGGGGACTGACATGATCATATCTATGCTTAAAGAAAATTACTTTGGCAGCTGTATGTAAGAGGGATTTGAGCGGGAACCAGGAAAATAACATATATAATGACTATAATAATGCCAAGAAAAAGCAGTAATATAAAGGTGACTGCTGTGTAATTACACTGACTGTTCTTTGCCCTGGTGAAGAGGGAAGGAAGTATACGTCTCTCATTCAGTTAGTAGGGAAGCATGTCCTCATCTTCTTCCTGTCTCCTTTGCACTGGTCATCCTCCATATTTGAATGTACTCTTTCCTTAGCTCTGCTTCTTGGAGTCCCTCTTTTTTTTTTCAAGATGCAACTAAAGCAATACCTCTTACATAAAGTCTTTACTCATCCTTTTAACTGTTAGTGCCTTCTTTCTTTAGCTACTTTGTGTCTTATTACATTTTATTTATCCAGTAGATATATAAGTGTATGCATGTTTTCTTCTCCAATTGAATGTAACCTCCTTGAGAGGGGGGATTATTTCTTTGTAGTTGTATCTTTTTAACACCTAGTATAGAGTATGATCCACAAAGAAGAGAAGAGGTCAAAGCCAGCCAACTAAAGCAACAGTGTTTCATAGAACATGCAACATTTTACATCCATAATTACCTGTTCCTCTCAATAAAAGAAGGAAGATTCATTTCTTCATCTCTGGCTCCAAGAACAGGCATAATTATGTGCATAGCTTTGCCTTTGTGTGTGTGTGATTGTTTACAGTGCTTTATTCTTTGTATATGTTGTTTTTTTGGGTTCTGCTTACTTCATTCTTATCTTTTCATATGCTACTTTTCATGTTCCTCTGAAAACTGTATGTTCTATTTCTTATGGTATTCCATTATGTTCCTATACTATATTTTGTTCAGCCATTCTCCAGTTGACAATTCTGAATCCTTATTCTCTTAAGCAATGATTATATTTTCTCTCACATCCCCTATATAATATTAGTCCTGGCTAGAGACTGGAATATCTTGCTCCTCACTGCCACTTCCTTCAAAATTTATTTTCAGTAACCCTTTTTCAAAGTCCACTCAAACAAAATTTTTCATTCATCCCAATTTTTTGTTTTAGTATACTGACCCCCCGGCTATTTTCCCACTTTTTTCAGAGTTCAGCACTTGGGTCATCATCTTCTTCTCCCCCACCCAACTTTTGTTTTCATACTAGAGAAATTTAATATTTATATAGATGCTCTCTCAAATTTGCTAATCCAATGCTTTAGCCTCTTTAAATCTTATGATCTACTCCTTCACTCCACCTCAACTGCAAAGCATTCTCTTTCCTAAATTAAAAAACTGTCATTCCCCTTTCTGACCATAACCACCTATTCATTCCAGTTCTCTCTGTGCATTATCTCTCCTAAATCTCCTCTTTACTTTCATCTAGATATTTAGTTCCTCCACTCTGCCACACTGGGAAAGTGGGTCCTTTTATGGATCTTTGTGCCCACTCCCTTGGCCCACCCTTCCTGATAAGCCCACTCTTGTCCTTATGTAAGTTGCTGTGTATTTGTTTCTATCCATTTTTCTGGAAAAGAGAGTTCTTCATCTGTCTTAATGTTGCCCTGCTATATCCTTGCAAGCTGCTCTTGGATAGAGCTAGAGTGGCACGGTATATAGAGCACAGAGCTTGGAGTCAGGAAGATCTGAGTTTATATCTAGCCTCAGACACTATCTAGCTTTGCATTCCTGAGTAATTTACTTAATCTATTTGCCTCAGTTTCCTCAATCATAAAATGGGGAGAATAACAGCATCTACCTTGCAGAGTTGTGTAGATCAAATGAGATGATAAAATGCCTGGCACAGAGTAAGTGCTATAAAAATGCTGGTTCACTTCCCCATCCCTCCCTTTTCCCCTTCTCTCTACTTTTTTGAGTCATTCATTATTTCTGCTATTAATTCACTTTCTTCCCTTTTGCATCTTAGCCCCATAGTTTGTCATGTCAGTTCTATTTTTTGTTTTTTAATCTCTTTCCCTCTTGTCCTGCTGACACTTATCTTTTGGCAGACTGTATTCCTGAATGAGGCCTACCATCCACCTCCTCTACTCTTACTTACAAGTGGCTGAATGCAGCTAGAAGAAATCTCACAACCAGGCTGATGGGGCATATTGAAAATTCATGTTATTCAATCTCAGTTGGGCTCTTTGGTGCAGCAAGCCAGTCCTTTTATTTCTCCCTAATTAACTCCCTGTCTCACACCACACAGAAGCTTTTCCAAAGCTTCCCACATCTTCTCCTACTCTCTTTCTCTCAATTAAGCATCTCACCTCTTTACTGAAAATATTGAGGCCCTTCAACATGAGCTCCCTCTTTTCCCTTTTTATCTTAGAATTCTTTGGCATTATCTCCCACTCTCTTCTTACTTTCTCCCAGGCCCTGACAAAGTAATGTTCATTCTCCATTCTCAGAGGCAGACATCTTGATACATGCTTTTGGTCCCAAACACTCCCAGTCTGTCCAGGGGATTGGATTCTCAATCTTAATCTCTCTTAAATAGATACATTCTCTCGTGTTATCTCTCTTTCTCTGTTTCTTCTCTTCTGCCTTCAAACATGATGAAATCTATCACTTAAAAAAAACCACCCTAGAATTTTACTAGACTCTGCCATTCCATCAAGTTATCATACTATATTTCTTTTCCATTTCTTAGCCAAACTCTTGAAAAACTTACCTAAACTCACTTGTCAGCTCTTTGCAATCTATTTTTTGACCTTATCACTCAGCTGAAACTGCTCTCTCCAGTTGCCAGTGATCTCTTAATTGCCCAATTTAATAACTGTTTCTCAGCCTCAACTTTCTTGATCTTTGTGCTGCCCTGGTATTGCTGACCATCTTTTCCTGGATACTTTCTCCTCTCTGAGCTTTAAGGACTCTCCTCTCTTGGTTCTTTTCTGAATTGTCTCACTTCTCTTTTGACTCTCATATGTTTTCCAAGATTCTAATAATAGACCCTCTTTTCTTTCTCCCCTTGTGATCTTGGAAACCTCATAAATTCACATGATTTTAACTGTCAAGATTATGTAGATGGTTTACATTTATGCATATGTATATGTATGCATATATACATATTCATATTATATATATATATATTTTGAGAGAGAGATAATACATATATACATATACATACCTACAAGTACTCCCTGAAACTTGCTTTTCTCCTGAGGTCATCCCATATCTTGTAAGACTTACTATTTCTCCTCCCAAATTCCTAGATAGAAAAAGGCTAGGAGGAAGAGTTGACATATTTTGTGTTTCTCATTGCCATTTTCAGACCTTCTCTTTGTCACTATCATTCAAAAATCACCTCTCCTTTAAAATTTATTCCATCCTATCCAAATCCTTGTTCCTGTTATCTGTAGACATTTAAATCATTCTTCCTTCCTCCCCACCTCCCAGCAAGTCTAATGCCTGGCTCATAAACTATTTATCCATTCTAACCTTTACTTGCTTTGAACACCCTTGTTTCTCTGTTCTTAAAGCTCTTCAACTCCCATCACCTCCTTCTATCTCTAGTTTAATTCAGCCAAATAACTTAGTGGTCTGAGGAATTTTAATTTCCATTAGCATCTAGGTAACTGCTATTGTTAAACTGAACTGTTTTAATTGATTTTTTTAAACCCTTACTTTCTGCCTTAGTAACAAGCCTAAGAAAGATGGGCCAGGGCTAGGCCAACAAGGTTAAGTGATTTGCCTAGGGTCATACAACTAGGAAGTCTGAAGCCAGATTTGAACCCAGGTGCTCCTGACTCCAGGCCTGGCACTCTATCCACTGTGCCACCTAGCAGCCCCTATTAACTGGTTTTTAAAAGAAGTCTCAATATTGACTTTTGTTAACCTTTAGGATTATAACATTAATGGAAAAGAGAAGTATGCATTTGAATCACAGTTATTGAAGAACATTTGATTTTCTGAAGTAAGAAAAGTCATTCAAAAAAGCCAAGGCATATTGAATTTCAATTTCAATTTTTACGTAATTAAAATTCAAGATGGTGTATTATAAAAATGATGAGTTGTTTCTAGAGCAAGGCAACTGGTACATTCCAGGCATTTACATGAGTACATTTTTTCCATTTGATGCATCTTAAATTTCATTCAGGGAAAAAGCACTACCAGTTCTGTCTATAACTCTGGCACAGGATTTGATAATGGAAATGCTTGGCAATTATAAAGGAACATTTATGCTGAATAATGACACTCATGACAGCCAAGGTTACCTTGCAAAGCCTGGAAGGAATTCCAGAAATTAGTATAGTCCAACCTTGGTGGAATAAAGGGGAGGGAACCATTTCACTCATTCACTGGCAATGTGATATGAGACCATTATTTCTGATGCTTTGGTCATAATGGAAATTATTCTGATAGTTGGTGTCACCAATTTTAGGAAATTTTGGCATCAGAGTTAAACTGTTTGCTATCTTTAAGTAATAAAGATGTTTTAAAGACATGCTTATGTTAATAGACTGCTTGCAAAGGATTTCAGTTATATATCCTATGCTATGATCCTCCATTCCTTACTACCACTACAGAAGAGAAAATGGGTAGAATATAAGAAATATATTAGGAGTTTTTACTGTTTATTTCATTATTAGATATATATATATATATATATAT
>NC_058131.1:219373985-219382853 GCF_016433145.1 Gracilinanus agilis
ACATAAATATGTATATATGTATATGTATATGTATATATATATATATATAAATAACTGTGGTCCATTAGCCACAGACTCAGAAAGTTTAATAACTCATATTATATATGGGCAGATAGGTGACCGGGTGGATAGAGTACTAGACCTGGAGTCAGGAAGACTTATCTTCAAATTTGGCATCAGACACTTACTAGCTGGGTGACCCTGATCAAGTCATTTAGCCCTGTTTGCCTCAGTTTCCTTAATCATAATGACTGAAAAATAATTGATCTACAACAACAAAATATTATATAGATAATATTTGGTTTGTTTGGATAAATTGCAGGTTACTATAACTGTCAAATAGATATCTTCCTTTTGATTATCTTCTTGAAGGCCTGACTAGTTCTGAGGCTGATTTAAGGTTTGGATTCCATTCTAGAGAAGATTTTAGTATATTCTTAGTACTTTTGAATGAGAACTTACACTCACAAAATGAACTCAACTTCAAGAGGAGCCTTTGAATGAGAAATGATCTTGTGATAGTCCTGGAATTGAATTTAAAAAATCAAGCTAAGGGGGAATAGAGATAGTATCCAGATGGTTCCACCCATGGTGGTAAGATGATTCAATTATACTAGAATTATGTACAAACCAAATTTAGTAAGTTTTGGAAATTTTTGATTTATACATTCAGTAAAATATAATAAATATTAGGAGAGTGGTATGACGGGGAAAAGGCATTTTAATCTGGTTCTAGCTGCACTGGAAATACTGTTCATAATGCATTTACACCCTTGTTTTAGATGATTAATGATAAATGCCACTGTTAATTTTAGTAATGTTCATCATGAGACTTATTGAAATTAAAAGAGATTCTTTTCTGAGAGAGAAAAGGCTTATCCAAAGAAGCTAAGCAATCCCCAATGCAACAAAATGAAGATATATAGTCCAGGTTCGTTGACTTTATTACCCTTGAATTAATATTTGTATAGTGAACAGAGTTTACTAGTATCTAGTTTCATACTCTATACACTTCCTACACGAAATAACAATAACCATCTATCATCGAACTTCTATTGTAAAGTCACCACATATTTCTGTTTCTTTATTAGCAGCAGTCATTTCTTTGTCTTATTTCCTTTAGGAGTTCAGATCAACGGTTTTATATTTGTTTTCTTTATGTTGAAGTATAGAAATAATGTAGAGGCTAATGTTCCCTCTGAATCAGTTCAGCTTCATTTCATATTGGTCCTGCCTCTAAATCAGTGATTCCCAAAGTGGGCGCTACCGCCCCCTGGTGAGTGCTGCTATGATCCTGGAAGCGGTAATGGCCACAGGTGCATTTATCTTTCCTATTAATTGCCATTAAAATTAAAAAAAAATTAATTTCCAGGGGACTAAGTAATATTTTTTCTGGAAAGGGGGCAGTAGGCCAAAAAAGTTTGGGAACCACTGCTCTAAATGAAGAATTCCTATGGAAATGTTTTTCTTCTTGGCTCATTTTCCTACTTCTTCCCACTAAGATTTTTTTTTTAATCCTTAACTTCTGTGTATTGGCCCATATGTGGAAGAGTGGTAAGGGTGTGCAATGGGGGGGAGGGGTAAAGTGACTTGCCCAGGGTCTCACACAGCTGGGAAGTATCTGAGGCCAGCTTTGAACCTAGGACCTCCCGTCTCTAGGCCTGACTCTCAATCCACTGAGCTACTCAGCTACCCCCTAAGATTTTGTTTTTTAAGAAATTTTTATTGTTATTTTTTATTTTGTGTTTTTATTTTTAGATAAATGACAATTTGATTCTTGATGCATCAGATGATGAAGAGTTGAGGGAACAACTGGACATGCATTCTATCATAGTTTCCTGCATCAGTGATGAACCACTTTTCACTGCAGATCAGGTTTGAAGAAAATATTTATTAATAAAATAAAAGCAAAGCTTGAAAATGATTTTCAGTGAATTCTTTAGGAGAATCATTGTTGGAATTTAATTATTTTCATACATTTAGAAATCTTATTTTCCAAGATAAATTCAGGAAAATATGTACTATGTAGGATCTTTCATGTTAAAGGTCTAATTTTATAGTATCCTTGGCACTGATACTAGAGTCCTAGATGCTGCTTAGGTTTACTGAAAAGTAGATCAAATACAATATACCTACATATGAATATTTAGTTTGATTAAACCCTGGATAAAATCATCAGCATGAGTCAGGAATGAATGCTCATTGCTTTTGAAAGAAGTGAACATTTTCTGTGGAATGTTACAGAATGCCAGTTCTGCTTGCTTATTAAGCCAGCTGGACGTATCTTTTTCATTTTCTACATATTCTTCCCACCTCTGCTGTGCGTCAGAGTATAGTGCAAAGACTTTTTTCCTGAAACCATATTTGCCATGGTTACTGAGTGTCTGAATTCGACTATTCTGCATTTTAGGCAGTATAGCAGAGGTCACTGAGGGAATGGAATATGACAGAGATAAGGAAATATAGATGAAGAGGAAAATAGAAAGTACGGTGGTTAGACAGTTTTCTTCTTAGTTATCCTTAGATACACATAATAATAGACCTGGAAAGAAAGTAAATTTAACAAGGTAATTGATAAAAGGTAATTGATTAAAATGTATTTATTTAACCCTAGTTGAAAAGACTTTCTGGAAAAATAATATAGGATTATAGGGCTAAATATAACCTTAAAATCTTTCAACTATCATTTTGCCAAATAAAATTTAAATAATTTCATGACCTACCTTAATTTTAAGACTATTACAACAGCTTTCCACATCCTTTTAAAAGTAACATGTTAGAATATTTAGGAATGCTTATGATAGCAAAATTCCTTTGTCTAACTAAAGTAATTCCTTTTTTAAAAAATTAAATGTATTCCTATTTTATTCTTTAATGTTGGTAGAAGATAGTATTTCATATTTTAACCCTTATAAACGTGGATAATATTAAATCTCATATATTCCTTTCCTCTCACCATTTAAATAATTACAATTCTTTTAATAGCCTTTTTGCACAAATATTATTTTCTGATAATAACTTTTGTGGCTCTCCTTTGACATTTTTCTAAGTTTTTGTAGTTGTGTCAATGGTAGACTGCAGAACAAAAATTTTTAGTGAGAGTTTGAGCAGAAGTGATCATGTTGGAAGCATCCTGCTCACTGTAAACTATAATGGCATAAAATTTCCAAGTTTTTTTGTTTTATTTTATGATCTATAAATCTGCTTGTAAGTCTTGCAGAAAATGATTCCCAATCTTGTTTTAGTGTTTCTGCTTGAAAGAATTTTTATGTGTCCATGTTTTTCAGATTTCATATATAATGATATATAGGTATATATAATTTGCTGCTAAGGGGATAGTTTGCTCCAAAGGAGCTTCTTTCATCTTTTATTTGAAAGATTTTTTTCTTTTATGTTGTTTGGAATACTTTTATTGTTTTTGTTTGAATGAATGGCCATTGATATTTCCTTTGGTAAAATGATGGATTAGACTAGATGATCTCTAAGATCACATTTAGACTTGTCCATAATTTTATGAGGAATATTAAATTGTAGTATGTTGTAAATTTTGTATTTCATAGAATTTTTTACCATAATTTTATTAACTCTGATATATGTGTGTGTGTATATATATTCATACTCCAATAGTCATAATTATGCAGGTGTTTCCAAAGTGTTCTTCAACTTGTCATTGAAAGATTTTTACGTTTACTTTAGTTTTAGTGTTAAGCACATCTTATATTCTCATTCTTTGAAAACACTTATGCAGATAGAAGATGGAATTGTGTTTTTTCATCTCCCCTCTGGGGCCAGTCTTGATCATTAAAATTACATAGCATTCAGTTTCCTTTTTTGGTTTGTTTTTGGCTGGAGGGGGTGTTGGGGGCAGAGAGAATAAGAACATGAATCATGTAACCATGGAAAAATTTTTTTCTAAAAAAAATATTAAAAAAATATATGTTCAGTTTACATTGTTAGAGTTATTATGTTTTCCTACTTCTGTTTACTTTTGTTTCTTCATCAGTTCCTTTAAGTGTTCTTATGCTCTTCTGAATTCTTGTTATTTTCATTTCTCTAATGTAGTAGTATTACATTACATTTCTTCATTCACTGGGCATCTGTCTTTCAGTGTTTGATACCACAAAAAGTGCTGCTATGAGTATTTTATTGCTTATAGGATCATTCTATCTTGACTTTCTCTGAGTACATGCTAAGAGCTCTGGGTGTGGATATTTTTGTCACTTTCTAAAAGGATAATTCTAGAATTCTTTTTAGCATGGTTGTCCAGTCCACATCTTCATAAGTAATGTCTTTTCCTAGCCTATCTAATGTTGACTATTCCTGTCTTTCATCGTCTTTATGAAAAGAGAGTCAACTTGTTGGCATAGTGGATAAAGGACTGGATTGGGAGTAAGAAAAATCTGAATTCAAAATCTATTTCAGACTTTTTCAAATCCTATTTCAGACATTAGCCGTTTGGCCAAATCACTTCTCTCTCACCCTCAGTTTTTTCATCTGTAAAGCAGATCTAATAAAAGTACTTGCTTCACAGACTTGTGAGGGTCAATTGAGATATCACTCATAAAATGCTTTGTAAATGTTAAAATGCTACATAAATGCTAGCTACTTTTCTTTTCTTTTTTGTTTGTTTGTTTGTTTGTTTATTTATTTAAATATTTTATTTTTTTAGAAAAATTTTCCATGGTTACATGATTCTTGTTTTTACTTTCCTCTTCACCACCACCCCCATATCCAACGCATGTTTCCACTGGTTTTAACATGTGTGATCAATCAAGACTTATTTACATATTATTGATAGTTGTATTGATGTGGTCGTTTCGGGTCTACATCCCCAACCATGTTTTGGGTCTACGTCCCCAACCATGTCTGTATCAACCCATGTGTTCAAGCGGCTGTTTCTCTTCTGTGTTTCCTCTCCTGTAGTTCTTCCTCTGCATGTGGGTAGCGTTCTTTTCCATAAGTCCCTCAGAATTGTCCTGGGTCATTGCATTGCTACTGGTACAGAAGTCCATTACATTTGATTTTACCACAATGTATCAGTCTCTGTGTACAGTGTTCTTCTGATTCTGCTCCTTTCGCTCTGTATCAATTCCTGGAGGTCTTTCCAGTTCACATGGAATTCCTCCAGTTTATTATTCCTAACTACTTTTCTTAATAATTTTGCTAGGCATGAAGTAAAACCTCAGAGTTATTTCAATTTGAGTTTCACTTATTAAAGATCGAGGGTAATTAGACTTGTGATTTCATTGGTACTTGGATCTCCCAGTGAGGAAATCCCTGCTATCAATGCTTCTGCTCTGCCAGTAGCTTAGAGTTTTAGAGAACTACTTGGAGTACTGTGACCATTTGGAGCACAGTGACTTGTCAAGGTCACTCATTTATTACTTGGCAGTTCTTTTGAGAACTGTTTTCCCTCACATTTTTTCACCAGTTTTCCTGTGGACAGTGGCCCTTAGTCTTATTTTTTTGAGTTTCCTATGTGTTTTGTATTCTCAATCAATTAGAATATATGATTAACCATAATATTCCCTATCAATCAATTACCAGGGTAGCAGAGAGTTTATTATAACTACTCTTTAGTGTTTCTTAAGCCTGTGTTTTAGGGATTTTTACCCTTTCCTTTGTGGTTAATAATCTATTGTAAATAAAATGTATTTAATAATAAGTAAATATGATATATATTAATAAAATAATAAATATCTTTTTTTGGAAGGTTATTGAAGAAATAGAAGAAATGATGCAAGAATCACCTGATCCAGAAGATGATGAAACCCCTACACAGTCAGACCACCTCTCCATGCTTTCCCAGGAAATTCAAACGCTTAAGAGATCTAGTACAAGCAGTTATGAGGAGAGTAAGAAAACTTACTTAAATTTAATTCTTTGAACTGTTTTTCCCATCAGATGGTTTGTATAGATTTGATCTATGTTCTCTTTTATCTTTAAAAGTGTCTCTTCTGTCATTTCTCCTGGGATATTTTAGAATCATAGTTAAGATTAGAATACAAATAATAATGACATACAACTTAATAACATATTAATCTGAATAGCTCCTAAACATGTATAACCAATATGATTATTTAGGCATTGGTTATTTAGAATCTCAACTAATTATTTCTGTACGTCTGACTTTCCAGTTGGAGTGCTACTTAACTCTATTTCCTAATGAACTCTTAATTAATAAATAATTCTTAATTAATAATTCTCTGTACTTCCTATCCTTAAAAAACATTCATAGGGAACTGAGAACTTCTGGATACATAAAGTTAATTAGTGTTTATTTCCCTAAAACTGCCTTCTACTAAATAGCTTGTGGTTTCTTGTCAACAGGTATTTTCCTCAACTCTTTCTTTTTTGTGCTTCCCAGCTAAGCTACCAGGCATGGGAAAAATTGGCTTAGACATGTAACTAATTTTTAAAATATATTTCTGCTTACTTATCTGACAAGCCTCCTGGCTTTTGCTCAAGACTGCCAACCAGAAATTTGAGCAAGAGCCCCTATTCCCTAGAAAAATGAAGTTATTTTAATTGTTGGTAATGATTTTTGTTCTTTGGCATAAAGCTCAGTATGATTTACTTTAGAAATCATTTTATCTTAATGTGTTGTACTTTGTGGTTGGTTACAGGGGTAAAAAGGCTCTCGGTGAGTGAATTAAATGAACTATTGGAAGAAATTGAGACTGCCATCAAGGATTACTCCGAAGAGTTGGTTCAGCAGTTGGCTCTTCGAGATGAGCTAGAGTTTGAAAAGGAAGTGAAAAACAGCTTTATTTCTGTCCTTATTGAAGTTCAGAACAAACAGAAAGAACATAAAGAAACAGCAAAAAAGAAAAAGAAGCTAAAAAACAGCAGCCCACAGAATGGCAAGAATGAGAAAAGTCATATGCCTGGAACAGTAAGTGAGATGTTTGGCCTTATTCATAGGGGATTTTCATCTCCTTTTTAATATGGATTAAATCAGTAATACTTAATGACACTGTGAAACCACAGATGTACTATCAGTAGTAAATATGAAAGAGTTTGTTACTTCAAAACAAAAATTAAAACCAGTTCTAGAGGGATGCCATAATGCTCATGTGGGGCACAACGCTATTTTCTTAGAGAGGAGATGAACTGAAGAATCCAACACAAAGAAGTAATGTTTGCATGAGTGAGAGTGGTGAGAAGGAAGGAGGGCTCCAAGAAGTGACCATTATAGAGGCAACACATTTTTTAAAATCTAAAAAATGCACACTGTTTCATAACTTTAGTTAGTCTTTATAGTTACAATATATTATGAGGCTGCATTTGCTAGTGGAAATTATCCCACTTGAAGAAATCCCACATAAAACACTTGGTTATTCAGTTTAGTTCCCTCACAATGGAAAAAGGTTGAGCATTACTGGCATGAGTAATGCCTGTGGCTAATTCCTAGTTCTTTTGTATTTCTGGAGCAGCCCTGTAGTTTCCTTTGATGAGACTGCAGTCTGTCTTTCCGTCAGTGGTTATTCTTATTATCCACACTCCTGTTAAACTTTGACTGTGTCTCCTCCTTGAACCATTTTGGGATATTCTTAATATACTTACTGGTATTGTCTGCAGTATGTCTAGAAGAGAGTCAGCTTTGCTTTGAAAGTAAGAGTGTTTGCTTGAGTATCAACTCTCCTAAAGTGAACTGGCCTTTTGATTTCATTGTTGATTGCAACTTTAAAATAAAAGGCAAAGATAAAGTTATAGCTTAAGAAGGACAACAAGATAGTCTTTGCTAAAATGTAAATTATAATCTAAATTATGAGAGGTTCCTTCCTTCAAGTTTAATTACTAAACCAACATTTGTTAAACTGGAATTCTGTAGATATATGGTGTTTTATGTGGTGTGAATAGAGGTTCCATTAGAAAAATTCTGTGCCAGCAATATTTTCCCATATTTTTCCTATAAAATAATTTAAGGAATTAAGTGTGTGCCAAGAATTCTTCATCTATACTTCCATTTTTTTGAATATGAAAATAGGATTATTTTCCCTCTATTTCATGCATATATTTTCCTGACTCTCCATCCTGAGAGCATTTTGTATCCCCAGGATGACCTATTTATTATCTATTTATGGGCTCCATTGCTATATTCCCAATCCCATAAATGTTCTGAGACTCAATTAGTTTAGGAAATGTTTCAGTTGAGAAATGCATACCATTAACTAGACTAAAGTTGAGAGAGTTCTGGAGAGGGAATGCAACTCCTGAGTTATTGTGTGCCACAGAGATGTTAGTCCAAACAAAAGTATCATATCACCTAAAATACCGTGTTATTATTGGTCTCAGCACTAGGTGGTCTCCATTGCGGGGATATTTTCTTCAAGCAAAAATAGAATTTGATAAGGTAAATCTTGAAGCACAGTTTGTATATTTGAAGAGAGAATATTATTTAACATATCTAGCTCTTTTATTTTGTTATGGAAGAGATTTATTTTTCAGATTCCTTCAGAACATGTACATGTCCACAAATTATGTGTAAAGAATATAGCTTTGTAAATATAGGAAAGTAGGGATGTTGGAGTGACCTATAGGCAAGCAAAGATAGACAATCTTGCTTTCTAATTTTTTGAATCAGCAGAAGTAATAGTGTTGTAATTCTACTTAAATCAACTGCTTTAAATGCCAGATCTTAAATTGGTTTGTTTTTCCATGTAGTGTAGTTTTGTGCCTAGACACATTTAGACAGAGACAGGAAGACAGGACCTGGGACTGATTTTTCTTGTATGACTCATAAACTGGCACTGAAGGCATTTCCAAAAGAGACGTTCCAAAAATATTTTGAGCAATGATAGTACTTTTAATACAAGAGTTTAGCCCCATTTTCCTTATATTATGCCATCCTTTCCCCCTCCCACC
>NC_058131.1:219382949-219388746 GCF_016433145.1 Gracilinanus agilis
CCCCCCCCCCCCACATCTCATGACTACTTTGAAGAAAAATCCTACTTTGGATATTTGGCCCTATGTTTTGTTATGTATATTGAAAGAAACAAATCATTGCTTTATAGTCATACTATGTAGAGTTTAAAATTTCTTCCTTCAAATAAGATGCTCTGTTAGATGGTAAAATATACTTTTCATTTAAAAAGTATGGTATATAATAAAGGAATGGCTTTTTTTCTTAGGCAAGGCAAGGCAAATAAGAATGCTTTTCCAAGAAACACAACTTTGTTATTACAATAATTTCTAGGCATCTTATAGATTCAGGCAGCATGGCATAACAAGAATTGGATAAAATCAGAGTTATTAGGCAACCTTGATTTGTACCATTTATACCAAGAAGTTAATTTAACAAAGCAACACTAATTATTATTTGCTTTTCTGTTATTTTGAAATTAAATAGTCTCAGAATGATTATGAACTTCTTAGATAATTTATTCTTGTGAAACTGCTTCTTAAAATTTTGCTCTACCGTTGGTGTCAAAATCTTTGGGCAGGTGTAAGGACATAGCAGATAGAAGTGCTTACTTCCTGGATTTTTCTCAAATGTTAGCTGTGAAGAATATGCTTTTTACTTAAAAACTATGATTCTAGAAATAGTAATAGGTAGTTTATTAAACTCTGATTTGGTGATTTAAAACTGCTATTTGCATAACTAGTTCTAGAAAATGGACAACCTCTTTATTAATTCTCCATATTCTATGTAAAAATAACATTTTAGTATTGTTTGAGGTGTGTGAGCTACCTTCCTAAGTGTAGTACTTTCTAGGAAATGTTGGTACTGGTCTACATTGAAAATGGATGATGATTTTATGCCATTGAAGCTTGTATTTATTATTTCTTTAGGATAGTTTCAAATAGTATTCATATTTTCCTTATTATTTGCTATTCTGATGTTGCATTAATAATAATCATATTTTTCTTCTGACTATTTTTTCTCACATTTTGGGGATATGTAATGATATTCTTAAAAGTATGAGTAGCAAGGGGCAGCTAGGTGGCTTAGAGGATAGAGTATCAGGCCTGGGGATAGAAATTCCTGGATTCAAATCTAGCCTCACATACTTGCAAGATATGTGACCCTGGGTAAGTCACAACCTTAATTTCCTAGCCCTTATCAGAGTATGACTAGCATAATCATTTTAATAAAAAACAATTGAGTATCTTTCCATTATTAATTCTTCTTAGAGTAGCTTATGTTGGTTTATTTATATTATATCTTTGTTTACTCTAGAGTTGCTTAATTGCCTTGAGAAATTGAGGGCCAGGGGGTTTAAGTGACATGCCAAAGGTCACAAAAAGTAGAATCAGTGGTGAGATTTGAACCCAGATCCTCCTCTTTCCCAGGAGCACATCAGTAACTACTAACCTATAAGTCTATTCTCCCACCTGTATGAAACCTTTACAGAATCATTGGCATTCAAATCAAAAACATCTTGATATAGATATTATAAGAAAATAAACAGTCTTTCACTAAGTAGTATTCAATTTTGTACCTCATCTTTGCCATTTCATAAGTAAATAAAAGATAAAAAATGTAAAATCTGATTGTGCATAGTTTGTTGATTTAAAAAAACATTTGATTTTGTAGAACAAAATGCTGCCTTATAGAATCCATCTTGCTTTTCTTTTCATTTAAAAACCCTTACCTTCTGTCTTAGTATTAATTCTGAGACAGAATGAGTAGCAAGAGCATGGCAATTGGGGTTAAATGACTTGCTGAGGATCACAGAAATAGGAAGTTTCTGAGGCCATATTTGAACCCAGGTCCCCCTAACTCCAGTTCTGACGCTCTATCCACTGTGCTATGCTGACCCCCAACCATATTTCAAGACTGTTCAGGATTCCTTGGAAGATGTGACAACAGAAATAAACCTGTTCAGTGAATAGCTTGGAAAGTACCTTTCTTTGTATACTTGATAATGTTTCTTAATGAATTCAGCCCAAAATTATAAGGCAAAACAGCATTTTTATGGGAAAACTTATATTACTATAAACTGATGAAAATTAACATTTGAATCATAACTAATGTCAGCTGCTTTATATACTTCTTGTGCCATCAAATGCTGAGACAAAAAACAAGATCTCCATTCCATGTACTTGGCAGTGGATTTCTTTTCTAAGCTCAAATTATGGTTCTAGGAGCTTTTTATTGGATCTTGATGCACATGCAAAAGAAATTCCTACATTTTGAAATTCATTCATTTGGACTATTGAGGAGCTTCCATCTTACTTTCAATTGGAAGTAATTAATTTGTAATGTAATGATATGCTAAAAGGCAACCAGCAAGAGAAAAACCTAGTAGAATTCTATAAATGCTTTCTGAGGGAAAAATGTGCTCAAATAAAATCATATCCTCATGACATGATTTCAGTATTTGGTAGTATTTATCTGTGTGAAAAAATATTTTTTGAAGATAAAAATATGTGAAAACCTATTATACATCAGCATTAACAGATGAGCATTTGTTATAGATTTTGATGATAGGAAACACTTTGGATCTAAATTATTAAAATGTTATTCCCTCCAAAAAAGAATAACATTCTTCTCATTAATAGATCTATATAACAAAAAATTTGTGCTTTATTATTTTTTTAAAGTTAAAAAAATTTCCCCCTCAGATTACATGTCAGTTTGCAATAATCATTTTCTGACATTTTGGGATCCATGTTCCTTCCATTTATCCCACTCATTCCCTTCCCCCAAGACAGCAGGTAATATGATATAGGTCGTATATTTAATATTATACAACACATACTTTCATGTTCGTCAAGTTTTGAAAGAAGAGACATATTGATTACACTAGAGAAAAATTAATGGAGGAAATAAAGTGAAGAATGGCAGGCCTCAATCTGCATTCAGACTTCATCATTTCCTTTTATAGCTGTAGATAGCCTTTTTTTCAGCATGGGTGCCTCAGAGTTGTTCTGGATCCTTGCATTGCTGATAATAGTTAAGTCATTAAAATTGATCAATATTTTATTGCTGTTACTGTACAGGTACAAAGTTCTCCTAGTTCTGTTCACTTCACTTTGCATTATTTCATATAAGCCTTTCCAGGTTTTTTGGTCATCATTTTGTTTGTTATTTCTTATGATGCAATATTATTTCATTACGATCGTATACCATGACTTGTTTAACTTTTCCCCAGTTGATGGACATTCCTTTAGTTTCCAGTTCTTTGCTATCATGAAAAAAGTTTCTCTAAATATTTTTGTTTAAATAGGTCCTTTTCCCTAATCTTTTGATCTTTTTGAGGTACAGACTTAGTAGTATTGCTGGTTCAAAGAGTATAAAAGTTTTATGACACTTTGGGGTGTGGTTTCTAATTGTTCTCCAGAATAGTCCTTTCAGTTTATAGCTCCACCAAGAATATATTACTGTCCCAGTTTTTCCACATCCCCTCTAACATTTATCATTTTTGTTTTTGTCATATTAGGCAGTCTGATAGGTGTGAGGTTACACTCTATTATATTTTGAACTTTGTTGTTAAAATCTTATGAAAATTTGAAATATCCTTGATTTTGCATCTTGGCCCACAAAGCCTAAACTATTTACTATCAGATCCTTAAAAGGAAAAAATTTTCTGACCGCATCCTTAGTATATCTCAGATCTTTACATTGGGGTGGGAAGAATTGGTTTCAGATACTGCCTCTGACATTGCTTATGTGACATGAGTAAGTCATTGAACTTCTTTTGGCATAACTTTTCATATGTAAGATGGGAATAATAATATCACCAATTTTAATAAGTAATATGAGGCTGAAATAAGGTAATAATATATATATATATACATACATATAACGTGTTTTGTAAACTTTAAAGTGCTATAAATTTCTGTTTTTAGAGCACTATTATATGATAGTCCCAACTGATCCAAGCACTAATAGCAAGAAGTTGGCATTGCCATAAAAAAGAATTTAAATTCCCCAAATAGTTATGATACATTTGAAAAAATGATTGTTTTATTAAGAATATTTATCACTCTACAGGTATACAAATTATAGGTTACTATACATGATTAAGATATATTATTTAAATAGGGAGTAACTTGAGAAAGCAGCTTTTATAAAGTATTTCTCAATAGATCAAATAGGATCATAGATTTAGAATTGGAAGGAATTTTAGAGGTCATCTAGTCCAGACTTCTTATTTTATGGACTGATAAAACTGTGGACTTGTCCAGGACAGGTATTATTTGGCAGTGGTACAATTTGAACTTAGGTCCTTTTATTCCAAAACCTGAGCTCTTTTTGATTCATCCCATTGCTCAAAAATTAATATCCTCATGAAGGAAACAATATCAGTTTTGACCTATCAGCTAGAAAATGAAAGCCCAAATTTGCATGGAACCGAACATTGTAATTGTATTTCCAAAAATGAAATCCTGTATATTTTTGAGTAATTGTTTTAAAATAATTTGTTAACAAAAATGCATATCTGAAATTTTAAGAAGATTTTGCATAGATGTATAAATTTATTGTCAAATTATTACACATTTTAAGGAGGTAGTCGAAAATGTCTTGTTTCCATTGGTACATATTTGGTTTTATGAATGTGAACATTTTTACTAGCGCATTCTTTGTTTATTATCATATTTTGGTAATTTTGCATTATTTGACAATATTCCATGTAGATTATTGTTTGTCAGATAATGATGACTCTAGGCTTTACCAAAGCTCTGCCAAAATGTTGGCACCAGCTGTGTTCATTTGATGTATAATGAGGACATGACAAGTCTGTGCAATATTCCAGTACATGGTTTGTCCTAATAGATGCTCAGAATGATCAAACACAGGTTGATGTAATGGCTAGTAATGATCTTCTTATTTCATTCTTAAATGACTTTTTAAAATGCTTATTGACAATTTAGATTTCATTACCAAATTTACTGACAGTTGAATCAAATTTTAGAACTCACTTCAGAAGGAAAAAAATGGTTCGACTGGTTTTATTCCAATTAATTCTCAGTTCATGTTAGGTCAACAGTCTTGGAAATCTTGTTACTGCCTCCTTTCCTTTTTTGTTCTAATGGAACACTTGTAAAACAATAATTCTTTATTGTGAAAAAAATATCTCAACTCCTTTATCTGTCATGTTTCATTCAGTGTTTTGCATTTTGTTGGAATTCTTACTTTGAAACACATATAAATTTTTTAAAGCTAGATTTAAAAAATAACTAGTTTGATATAAAAACTTTTCTTTTTTTCTTGTAAAACCAGGGGTTAATAAGTCCATAAATATGAATATGTCTCTTTGCTTTTATCTTAAAGTAATTTTCCATATTCTATATTCTGGTCATTTTGAACAAAAACACTTTACCCTTATTAAAAAATTCAGTAAACCCAAAATTTGGCATTCAAAAATTATAGCATTGAAATTTTATTGAAAATAATTTGTATTGTCACACAATAATAAATCATAATTTTATTCTTTACTTTCTTCTCACAGTATTGAATTATTAGGTATAGAAAATATTAAGGGAAGAGGCCACATATGTGAATTTGTTTCCAGGAACATTTTGGAATCCCTTAAACATTTCTATTTAGAACTCTAGTTTTTGACTTAAAAAAAATCTGATTTGACCCCACTAGTAGAGTTTACTTACTAATAGGAAACAGCTTGGAGTAAGAGAAGGGTATAGTAGCAATAGTATAGGTTTCTTTTGGCTCCATTTAATCTTCCTGATTTTATTTCCTTGGCCTGGATTTTGTGTGTGTGTGTGTGTGTGTGTGTGTGTGTGTGTGTGTGTGTGT